>NC_133206.1:11876277-12176277 GCF_958299795.1 Porites lutea
TGACTGTATCCTATCTTTTATAATTTTAACAAGAGGATCAATATTATAAAACTCTGCCTCTTCTAAAACACCTGAAAAACAAGACATAAACAACAGTGTGAAGTATGCTGGTTGTCCAAAATGCCATTCCCAAATTACTTTTAGCCTCTTTTCAAAGTATGTCCCAGTGCTAATCCAGGCATCATATGAAAATAAGTTTTAATATTTTTTTCTGTTTTTTTTTTTTAATCAAGACATAAACAACATTGTGAAGTATACTGGTTGTCCAAAATGCCATTCTCAAATTACCATTAGTTTTGTTTTCAAAGTGTGTCCTGGTAATTATCATTGTATCACTGATATGAAAATAAGTTTTCCTTCACATGCAAATTAAGCTTATTTCAATAATAACAATAATAATAAAACATTACTGAAAAACTCTTCTCTCAGAACACATTTTAGCATAGCCTCCACTCCCTTCCTGAGGGTTCCCACCCATCCCACCTAAACTGTTAATAACATAAAACTACCACCAACAGTATGTGCAAATACATGTAAGTGAAAGAAACATTACATAATCTCCAGATAAACATGACAAGAAACTAAACTGGCAGAATTACATTAACAAGAGATTATTACTAGCCTTTACTAATGTCATACCACAAAAATAAATATGAGGAAGGTTGGAAACCTTTTTCAACTGTCAATGATCCACACACACTAAGCAAATTTTTTCTGTTGCTGGGTAAATCAAAGGTAAAACATGGGCCCAGGTCCACATGGCCAGAATGTAACACAGCTTTTGTAGCCTGAAGCACCTCGACATTTTGCTACTTCCCCCTGTATAAAAAGCTAGTCCATTACAGGGTTACCCGCTGCAGCATGTATATGTTAAACACTTGGGTGAAGTTAGAGAAAGTGGAACAAAGCTCGCTGTCTAAGGTTAAAAAAAGGAATGACAATAAGGCCAGAACTCAGAAATACAGATCTGCATTGTGATTTTTTTTTAATCTTTGGCTACCATGCCTTCAGAGGAGAGACAAAGAGGAACATTGTCTCTTGTCCTAGAGAACAACCTAATTGCAAGGCTTGAACCTGAACAACTACCAGGTACATGTGATATACACTGAAACTGTATAGAAGAGAGGGGAGGGGGTGGTGGGCTGTGTGGCCTAGTGGTCAATCAAGCCATCTGGAAGTCCCCTCAAAAATAGTTGGACTTGACATGACCATGGTAGTGGATAGTACTGCGAGACAAACGACACAACCAGTCAGAACAGAATCACCATTTTTAGGTATTTCATTAAAACAAAAGAAGACACAGCTGTGAAAATAAACTGCTGACCACAATGAACAAAAGGCTCAGTTAAATCAACTTCACGCAAAAATCAAGAGCATTAGAGGAAGGATTTTTTTAAAATTTCTCTCAATCTTCACAGCAATGACATAAATTTACATGCTAATTAAAATAAAACTGTCAGTAAATAATAATTAAACGTGACAACCCCTAATACTGTATTGAAATATTGAAGCCTCTGAATTTATTACCCTACAAATGTTATTCAGTAAAAAGATTGCTCATTTTATTTGACAATATTCTCTACAGCAAGCCATACTTTTGCCCTGATGTGAATGACTATTACACAAAAAATACCTACTTTTTGTAGTAAAACATGTTGTGTACTTTAGAGTATAGTATTACAACCATACGCTCAAGTTATCTTAAACTTGGCAGATATTAATCAAAATTCTTCATCCCGATCTGAAAAAATTGAAATAATCATTGCAAATCTCAATTTTTTTCTCTGCTTTGCACTTCAGCACGCCAGCAACAATGAAGTTTGGAATAACTGCCTTTTCATGGAGAAAAACGATACACGGAAAGGTTGTGAAACGTAAGAAATTTCTTTGCTGTAAAGTCAACAATACTTTTAAGGAGGGTGTCGTATGTTTCACGAAGTCAAAACATTTGTGCGTCTGTTTCTCTGATAAACCTTTCACACACATCATCGGAGTTTATAGCTTTTACTGCGACAGGAGGCATTTGAAAAGGTAAGGAAAAGCTTTTAGATTTACCGATTTTTGTTTCCCATTTAGCTAACATGTAAGGCTTACGTATTGCTTGAACCGTACAAAATCGATGTCAGCCTGAATTCTTATATGCAGTCCAGCTACTTGAGAGTCGCAGAGGAAATTAAATACTTCAGCTCTGCCACAAAGCGATTTAAATAAAGGCACTATAAAAGAAAAGCTGCAAACCCGTGTCGTCAAAACTTTATGTTTACATAGAAAATACCGAGGCGTAAACTCAAACTGGGAGAACTAGAGAGGGCTTGTGTTAGCAGTCAGAGCAAATTAAATTCAAAAGATATTCGTGCACATTTATATTACCTTCCTCCAGCAGGTCTTTATCGATTATGAGCTTTCCATGCCGAAGGTAGTTTAAAACAGGTCCAAAATAACGAGGATCACGATCTATCATATACGCTCCGCGTTCATCCTGTAGATGTCAAAATGTCCACCGGTTAGCTGCGAGCTTGACATCACGAACATTTGGCACGACACAAGCTGTTCTTACCTTATCCGAGGGTAAATCTGGATCCTCCGCGCAAAGCCTATGCAAGAAGGAGTTGGGATGCCTACAGAGCGTTTGTTTCGTCGTTAGAAAGTAAGTTCCACCGACATTTAGTTTTACCCAGTTATTACTTGAGGCAGCCATCTTGTACACATCGTGTTATGAAGATTGAATTGGCCGAGAGATAATAATTGGGCGAATCAAACTGATTGGTCAGAGAAGGAGCTAAAAATAGCTTTCTATTTTTAGAATCAGTTAACCTGAGTAAATTCACCTGGCTTCCCTGATCTAAATCTGGAAAATCCTTGCACTCTGAGGGCGTTTTGAGGAAGAAACCCTCGCTCACGAGTGCTTCCGATATCTGCCGAAGATCCCCGACAGGGAATCAAAAGCCCTTTTCCGCCTCACCACTAAACGCCCACGCAAATGAAGAACAGTGCAGCACACTGAAATGGAGTGTACAGCTGCATAATTCACCATATGAAAAATTTTCAGTCTTTCGTATCAAGTTTTGTCGATGTATTTTTATTGTTTGAAAAGATTTTCAGGTAATATAAATAATATTTATAGCTGCTGTAGTTTGCTTTACAATTACTGAGGTGTTTGGTCGTTTTGGAAGGAAAAAAAATTAAATATCGACCCGTGAAAAATGCATGTTATCAGAAAAGCTGCTTCACCTAAATGCAAATAAGTCCTCAGCTAAATAAGATATTAATCCAGAAGACATAGTGCGAAATACTTGGTTTCATGGCTACTTGCAATGGACGGTTCATCGTCTGAAATAAATACAGTTTACTTAAATTTTTCAGGAGTGGAAAGTTAGCTTTTAAATAATGGCTAAGAGTTTTGTGTTCTAATGATCACTGGCTTTGCAAAAGAATCGAAAACGCATATTAACCAGGCCTAAAGTACTTTGCAGCTTAAATCTTTCAATTTCGTGGCCAGTCAGATATGTATTGTTGATTCAATCCGCAAAAGAGATCCATTTTCAGCATGGGCCCATGTGGGCTCCTGTTTTCAGTTGTTTCGAGCGTTGTAGCATTTTTCGCAGGCAAAACAAGGTGTCGATTGCCACCATGAAAAATGCATCTTAATCCCGATGGCTCGCCATGTGTTTGTGTGGGAGGGAAGGAATACTCTGTTAATCAATTTTGTTAATACTTGCTTCCTTACTCCCACACTTGGTCTTACTCGCCACTCGTTTTTGAGAAAACGGGGGAGTTAATTTGTCTACAATATTTGTAATAATTGTAACCAAAAATGTATCTAAAACCGAATTGACACCTACGTCTTTTTAAATGTGTACATACCACGTGTAATCAGTTTCTATTCGCGTGGGACGGGGAAGTTTGTTTACAGTTTTGTAACTAAGGATACAATCAGGCACGTGAGGGGTTAGTGCTAAGGTGTGTACCATTTGTACACAATTAATCTAGATTTAAATGGCACTGTTTTCTTTTTTCAAGCCCAGAAAAGGAATGGGTTTGAGATGTGCTATTAACAAAACGCCAAATATTTATTTACAATGATAACTTTGTTCCACGCTCGTTACGTGCTGATTATTTTATTTTCACGTAACTGTAATTGTTTGTCATTGTCTTCGTTCTGGCTGTTATCCGTGACTCAGCCTTTCCCAGAGCCCTTCCACCTTCAATGGAGGTCAAAAGTGTTGGGACCTTTTAAGTAATATTACTAAAACTAGCGATTACTCCCCTCCCAACCCAAACAAAGTTGAATTTTTAGCAAAATGGGTCGAAATGAGTTGTTTTTTTGGCCACAATATTGCTGGGGGGGGCGGGGGGAGTGGGGAGACTACGGGATGAACCCAAAGCCGAAAAAAAAATTGTCGCTAGGAGCAGGGTCCTACGTAACAATTACTTGGAAGAGCTTTTTCACACAGTCCCAAGTTCTTTTGTCCTCTAGCCTGCGTGACAGGCGCAACGCAGGCTATTGTCCTCCGGCATTGTTGTTACACCGAGTTATACACATTAGAACGCATTCGTTTGTGCGTCCGAAATAAGAGTTAGAATAAATGGGATTAACTTCACAAATCATACGATCACGAGCAACGAACCTTGAAACACGGGTTGTTTATCATTTATAAAAAAATTCCGGAAATTTTGGTTGGGAATTTTCGGTCGGTAAGAACGGTACGTACCCTGGGTGCCAGAGACTTTTCTAGCGCGGTTTCCGGTTTCTGTCAAGTCTTTATAGTGACCCGCGCGTTCGTTTACCATTTATAAGTTTCTTGAGTTTCGTACTGGTTTCATGTTATAACTAGAATCCAGTCTAGCGCGGCGCGACAATCCGGAAATTTCAGGCAAAAGGTAAACGAAACGTACCGTTTACCCTGGGTACCAGAGGTTTTTCTCGCGGCTTCGGCCTACGGCCGAAGATGTGTCGGCCCTCGGCCAACACCGAAAATTTCCGCCGCACGCGAGAAAAACCTCTGGTACCCAGGGTAAACGGTACGTGTCGTTTACCTTTTGCCTGAAATTTCCGGATTGTCGCGCCGCGCTAGACTGGATTCTAGTTATAACATGAAACCAGTACGAAACTCAAGAACCTTGTAAATGGTAAACGAATTTCCATTCGGAACGTCCCAATCGGGAAAACGGGACCACCTTTTCAGAATTTCCGTTTGTCCCGGAATTTCCAGTGGGACGAACCAGAAAAAAACGTTACATCCCAACCGGAATTTCCGGGAATTTGTGGTAAATGGTAAACAACCACGAAAACACACAAAACGGATCGAAATCCACCAATTACAGATCAAAAATCGTGACCTTTTGAGCCCGTGTTCGTAAATTTCTGTTTTCTAAGAGGTCCGCGAAGATGATTGACGGCAGCGGAAAACGCAAAAAAAAAAAAGCGCTGTAAGAATCCATGGAAATTATATTCTAAATTACATGAAGAGTTTGCCAGGAGTTTGATTATTTGAGGAAATTTTACTTTTCTCAGGCATCATTTATTCCACTTCAGTTTATTTTTATCCGTCTGCTTTTGTTTTGTTCCTTTTTTTACCCTACGCGCGCTAGTTGTGTCGCCATGCCCTGAGGAGGTCTGAGTACGAGGCCTTTGCCACCACACGGACCTTACCCCACGAGCCACACACAGTATTTTGGAAACGAGGCAAAGAATTTCGCGCGCGTTTGATGAGCTCACGAAATTGCCATTGTGACCAAGACAACTAAAAACAACTTTAATTACAAGAAAGTGCATCTGTTTTGGTAAATCAAGAGCGAAAAAAAAGAAGTTTACGATCAACCAAAGATACGACAATGCATGTAGCTCTTGGTGAGTAATTTACCGGTAGTTTTAAACTGTTCGTTGATTCCGTGTTTTGACAGTTTGAAATAATCTGATTTTCAGGCAGGTTATTTAGCTTGATATTAAATTATGAGAAAGCAAATTACGTCGTTTTCTTCAACATAAGCAGTCCTGAAGTTAACCTCTTTCACTCCACATTTTTGCTTGTTTTTTTAGTTACAAAGAGTGTATAATGGAAGAAGTAACGTTAAAATTAGAAACTTTGGAAAAAAGATGCTATTTGATTTGAATTTGTAAGCTGTTAGATCTATTAAATTTCGCTAAATTTCATTGAAGAAATTTTTTATTCATTTAAATTTTTTTGATAGATGATGTGGCAAGGAAATCAAGTCGAACGCCAAGTAAAATTAACTCTTTTTAAAATACACCTGAAAATATCGAATCCTCTGAAATGGACAGCAGACCAACTCGATCCGTCAGATCACGTAAGACCCGACGGCAAGTAGTCGACCAGCCGCTTGACATGGAAAACAACAATTCGTCTAGTAGTCTTTATAACAACACTCTTAATGATTCAAGATTCGATGACACACCTACACACCTTTATGGTAGGTAAAGAATCTGTTTTTTTGTGGATTTTAGGAACTGAAAATATTTTCGATGCACTGCTGCATTCTTTGAATTGCTATGCATATTGCAGTGTATAATAAATGCATGAGGCTGTTTTACTTGCAAATAATTTCCAAACTGTCTGGAATCAAAAGGTTTTGTAATGAACATTTACCCGAATTTTTTTCTCAATCCTATTATCATATAAAACTGGGGTATTGTACAATAGGCGTTGGTTTTGAATTGCACTCTCAGTATAATATTAAACAAACGCAACGTGCTTTTTGCATCCGAAATAAGAGTTAGAATAAATGGGATAAACTTTACAAATCACTTGTTCGTGTATTCACTACATCATTTTTAAATCTACAAATCTGGTTTAAAAACATTAAAATACAGAAAGCTTTCCAGTGGTCCGTAAATCCCGGTAAAAGAGATCTATAACAACATTTCTGAGTGGTCATATTCTGGTCGGTCGATCCAACGCGCTCTCAGTAAAACTTTCTTCGCGGCATAGACTGCCAAAATTCAAAGGTTGACTTAAAACAACATGAACAAAAATAAAACAACAAAAGTAACGTTATTCGGCGTGCGCACGTGTAATTTCCCAGTTATGTATTATTGCAAAAATTCACTCATGGAATATCTTAATCAAACGAAGAGTTTGCAAGGAGTTTGATAATTTGAGGAAATTTTACTTTTCTTAGGCATCATTTATTTCACTTCGGTTTATTTTTATTTGTCTGCGTTTTTTTTGTTCCTGTTTTTTTCCTCTACGCGCGCTACTTGGGTCGCTACGCCCCGAGGAGGTCTGAGTACCAGGCCTTTGCCACCACACTGACCTAACACACTGACCTTGCCCCACCCTTATAACGAACCACACATAGTATTTTGGAAACGAGGCAAAGAATTTCGCGCGCGTTTGATGGGCGCACGAACTTGCCATTGTGACGAAGACAACTAAAAACAACTTTTAATTGCAAGAAAGTGTATCTGTTTTGATCATGAGCGAAAGAAGAATTTTACGACGAACTAAAGATATAACGATGCATGTAGCTCTTGGTGAGTAATTCACCGGTAGTTTTAATCTGTTCGTTGATTCCGTGCTTTGACAGTTTCAAATAACCTGATTTTCGGGCAGGAATAACGTTACTGTATAGCTTATTTAGCTTGACATTAAATTATGAGAAAGCAAATTACGTTGTTTTATTCAACATAAGCAGTCCTGAAGTTAACCTCTTACCCTCTACATTTTTGCTTGTTTTAGTTTCAAAGAGTGTATAATAGAAGAGGTAACTTTAAAATCAGAAGATTTGGAAAAAGATGCTATTTGATTTGAATTTGTAAGCTTTTTAATTAAGCTTTGATTTTCGATATATTTAACAGAATATATTCATTTCCATAGATCCTTACAACAGCTGCATATTTTTGTAAAATGACTGAAATTTTTAACACTGTTAGATCTATTAAATTTGACGTATTTATTGAAGAAATTTTTTATTCAATTTGAATTTTTTGATAGATGATGTGGCAAGGAAATCAAGTCGAACGCCAAGTAAAATTAACTCCTTTCAAAGTACACCTATAAAAACCGAATCCTCTGAAATGGACAGGAAACTTTTTCGATCCGTCAGATCGCGTAAGAGCCGACAAGAAGAAGTCGACCAGACGCTTGACATGGAAAACAACAGTTCGTTGCTCAATGCTAGTAGTCTTAATAACAACACTCTTAATAATTCAAGATTCGATGACACACCGACACACCTTTATGGTAAGGAAAAGAATTTTTTTTTTGGTGATTTCAGGAACTGAAACTATTTTCGATGCACTGCTGCATTCTTTGAATTGCTATGCATATTGCAGTGAAAAATAAATGCATGAGGCTGTTTTACTTTCTAATAATTTCCAAACTGTCTGGAATCAAAAGGTTTTGTAATGAACATTCACCCGAATTTGTTTCTCAATCCTATTATCATATAAAACTGGGGTATTGTACAAACACTCTCAGTATGATATTAAAAAACATGATGTGTTTTTTGCAGGTTTAGACAATCCCGATGAAATAAATTCAGGTAGGTATAACAGCGCACCTGGTCTATTTTAACTGATTAATTTGAATGCAGTTAACTGTTTCATATCAGCTAGTAAGATAGTATAATGATAAACTGAAAGATAAGTTTAGAAAGTAGACAGTAGTATCTTTTATGATAAAGAACATATCCTCTGATAGAAAAATGTTTACAGAATTGTTTTTAGCCTGAGAAAACAGTTGACATTTTGAGACGCCACCACTTGTTTCCCTACAAGATGACGTCTGAGGAAGGAGCGCAGAAATTCCATACTGATGACATGTCACTACCCAGATCTGGGTAGTGACACTTCATCAGGCAGTACAGAATTTCTGCGCTCATTCCTCAGGTGTCAATTTGTGGGGAAACCAGCGGAGGCATCTCAGGCTAAATTTTTTTCTGTTTCTGGGGTTATCGATATCCTATCTGGCTTTTAACTTCTCTCAGATTTAGATTCATATTCATGCTTGGGTGAATTTGTGGCTAATTTTTTTCCACTCATGGATAAGTTTTGCAGTATTTTTGGAATCAAGCATTATCATTATGATATGAATTTTCAAATTCAAAATCAGTTTTATAACTGTATTATAATTTATTTAATTTCTCATATTTTATTGATCTAATATTGATTTCCTAGCTTTATTCAACTATATCACACAAAACCAAATGTTATCACCAAACTGATATGTTTTGGAGCATTTGCTAAAATCAAGTACAGTGTAGTATTAGGTGTTAGTCTGATGACTGCATACTCTTCAGCTAGCTGCTGACTAACAGTAAATTGAACTGACACTTTATGAAAACTCAACTGATCTCCTTGCTTGTTTGCTGTTAGCCTGATTTCAGACATTACTTCAAGTCGCTTACTCCTCTCAGCAACTGAGGGAGTAAGTGACTTGCGCTGATGTCTAAGATTCAGGCTAGCTTCTAAGTTAGCTGTCCTAAGTGCCAGCGGTTTGGCTAGAGTTTTCCACCAAGCCTCAGGTTCTTGAAAGTTATGTAGCTGTAGTTTCAGTACCTTGATGTTGTTTTTCCTAAAACATATAATTATTTGTAGCACCATGCCCACCCCTCCCCCCAAACCTGGAGTACAATATGATGCCTTTTGTCTGACTCCTCCCTTGTAACCTGGTTCCTGCCAAGAGCTAGCTTAACCCTGTGGCAGCTGGTACCCCCCCCTCCCCCCTCCCACTGTGATTGTGACTCCCAGCCTGGACAAAGAAGATAAGTTTGCAGTAAGGGTTAGGTTGGTTAATGCATGAGATGTGAACATGGAGTACCAGCTAACTTGAAATTATTTCTTTTTTTCATTTCAGTTAAAGTAGAGGGTAGAGACTCAAAAACAAGCAAAATTTCTCAACAGGATACTCCAACCAAGAAGACAAAGACGGTACTTTTATCTTCATGAGACTAAGTTCTGGACTGAGTGCTTTTTGTGGCTCTATCTAATCACTGTTTATTGTTTGCAAAAACAACAGGGTTTAAGCTAGAGCAAGATCATGTATTAATAAAGTTTAAATACATTATATTAAGATATCTACATTTACTCATTGTATTCATATTGATTGTTTACAGATTTGGCACTGGATTTCATATTGTATCCTTGTTTTGTTGGGTATCATATTAGTTAACAGTTTGTTGACGCAATATCGTGCCCAGAAGAATCACCTCAAGGTATTAAATAGGATCCAAATAAATAAGAAAATTCTGGTGGATGAAATCAAAGGAAATAAATTGAGTGCATGCATTTAATAGGTTCCTATGGTCTTGTTGCAAACCTCTAAGTTATATGGTGTAAATAGAAGCTAGAGATGTTGCTCAGAATTAAAATTAGATTAATAATTTGATTGATATAAACTTTGCATTTATATTAATCTCTAATGAAATTTAATATTTCATCTATTTGGTCCTATTTGTATATGGTTGCATATTTGGGGTCAACATGGCTAATTTGGTTTGAAATGTTTAGGGGAATGCTTACTTTAATTGATTTCCCTCATGAATGGTTACTTTCATAATGTGACAAAATGGTGGTACTGGTGTTTTTCTAGCTAACAGATTTCATGATGTTTTGTAGGGTGGTAACTCTGTTGTACAGTGTAATTACGAGGAATTGGTAGCAGAACTGAAAACATTTAAAGAAAAAGTTATTGAGATTGAGCAAGAATTGAAAAGTAAGTTCACTAGTTAAAATTATATAGGTCAGCATTTTTAGTGTTTTTAACTCCATACAAATCAGGGGCACCCAACAGCAATTTTCGGGAAAATATCTGTTCGGAAGACGATTTGAAAACTAGAATTTTCGGAACATTTGTTGTAAAATTTCTTGCTTGCCTGCCTCTCCTAGGATTTTCGAACGTCTACAAAATGGTATAATTACCCATTTTAAACGGATGTTTACCCTAAAAAAGGCCACCTAGAATTTTCGGGAGCCTTTTTCTGGCTGAAATTTTCGAAAAGGTAAGTTTTGATCCCTATAATTTTCGGATCACTTGACTTTCAGCTAGGAAATCCGAACAGGTTAGGGGATAAAAATATGCCTATATCTACCGTTTAAATACTAAAATGCGTTCAACAATGCTATGTTAAGTGGTTTTGAACTATATCCTCGTTGGGTGCCCCTGACAAATGTATGCAGTTACATCAAGTTAGATACTAACTGCTGTAAATTGAAGTGTATTTTAAATTGTCTTTAAAATTTCTCTGGTTTAGCTATAATTTAAGAGAAAGAGAAACCTAACATCAGAAAGCTCAGAAAAATTTCCAGGGTCTTGATGAAATTCAAACTCATGGCCCTCCCACAAGATCTAGATAGGTATCTACCTGGTGTGGGTTCCCCACAAAATACTTCACTGCCACCAACTGGATCATGAGTTTACACCTCCCCTCTACCATTCGGCCCCTTTAACAGGGTACCATTTTAAATACACCAAACAAAATTAACTATATTTGACGTTGACTAAATTTCTAGAATAGGGTACCTGCAATTTCAAGAATGCATTTTATTTTCTAAAATGGGATCTCAATAATTTTAGGCATACCTTAGGTGGCAGAAAATCCTTAAATATGAATTGCTGAGTCCAGGTTCTATGAGCCCGCGAGACTGAGCACCCCACCCAGACCCTTGTTTTCACTATAACCGCTGGACGCCAACATGGTTCAGGTCATTGTTACCTAAGGTCTTCCTGGGTGGCATGCCATACACACCCAAAACACTGCACTGGGTAGGCTGTGATCAGTCTCTTATCTGGGTGCTGGGGCAGACACAGTGGGGGAGTATTGAGAACAAGATCATCCCCTTCTCCCGTCATGAGAGCCTGCTTGTGGGCCATGCATGAGACAAACACATTTTGAGCATATTCAAGTATTTTAGATAGTTTAGATCTTATTGACTGTGCACATTCACCAAAATTTACAACAGCCTTCAACTTTGTCTTCCAAAAAATAATAAGCATTGCCTTACATGTAAAGTTTTTTGGAGTGTGAAAATGTTAAGTATAAGGTTGCAAATTTCCACTACAGACTTAGTTTTAACTCTTGGTGTGTGATAGCTTAGTTGATAACTGACAGATGTTCATTAACTTGCAGTGGAAAAGGTTCCAAGTGACCAGAGTGTATTCCTAGATGATAAG
Source organism: Porites lutea (assembly GCF_958299795.1). Lineage (NCBI taxonomy): Eukaryota > Metazoa > Cnidaria > Anthozoa > Scleractinia > Poritidae > Porites > Porites lutea. The sequence continues at coordinate 11,888,412 of NC_133206.1, forward strand.
GTACAATTAATAATTTTGAAGTAATTATTATGTCAAAATATTATCAGTATTATATTATGTTATTTATTTATTTGTTTACAACTACAATTTGCAACTTATGATCGGATTTGGAAATTTTAGCACTGTTTAAACTTCTTTGAAACACCTGATTTCAATGAAAATCAAGGAAGTTGTTGACTGAAGTTGGATTCCCTTTTGTGTTTTGCACTTTTTTAACAGTCCCTCAACGGCAACGGAAAAGAACTGAATAAACTACTAAACAGCCGTATTACTGAAGCTCTTAACCGCTGGGATGCGGACAAAATCGGAATGCCGGATTATGCTTTGGAGTCTTCAGGTATTGAACACACACTATATCTCACATCTTACATACAGTGAATATTTACCAAAAAGAAACTTATTATAGGGGTCTTGAGTTATGGATATTTTCTTGTAACCCTAGCATTGTTTATTTAATGATTGATTATCCTTAGGATGTAACATAGGATAGCAGGACGTATTTTTCATGAATAGAAACCAGAGCAAAACTAGAAACAAGCAAAATATTGCAGAAACTTCGGGGGCGGATCTAGGGGGACGGTAACCCTAACCCTAACCCTGAGATGACCTGCGGCTTTTTAATACAACTGGTATTCTGTTTTAAAATTTGTGTACGTCACCAGTCAGTTACTCCATTCCTTAAGGCTGGTTTTCACTAGCGACGGAGTCGGAGTCGGAGTCGGAGTCGTAAGCGGAGTCGTAAGAGCGCTTATGACCTAGTGAAAATCAAAAATCGGAGTCGTAAGCGGAGTCATAAGCGCGACGTAATCGGAGTCAGAAGAATCAGAACGTTTCCATTTTCTTCCGACTCCGCTTACGTTCCGCTTATGATCTAGATAAAACCAGATTGTCGAAGTAGGAAGCAGAAGCGGAAGGATAAGCCAATCAGAATGCACGTTCCCACGCTTTGTGATTGGTTTGGTTCTTCTGCTTCTGCTTCCGACTCCGACAATCTGGTTTTCACTAGCTCATAAGCGGAACGTAAGCGACGGAGTCGTAAGCGAAATCGGAACGCTGTTTTCACTAGATCAAAAGCTCTACGCTTCTGATTACGACTCCGACTCCGACTCCGACTCCGTGGCTAGTGAAAACCAGCCTTTATATGATCGGCCCCTGAATCGCAAGACAACTTTCTTTTTGTTTAAAAAGAGCGTTTATTAACGGGAAAACTGACCAATGGTATAGGCCATTACAACTGAAAAAGGCGAAGAGTCGATCACTAAAAACCTTAAAACCGAAAACGTCAATACAGCTCTAAGATGACTGTAAGTACATACAGGCGCTAGAATGAAGGAAAGACAAGGGAACACCCCATCATGTTCTCTTGGGAAAGAGTACTGACTACTTTCAATTAGACAGAAAGAAAAATATCACCGTTCGCATGCTTTTAAAACCAGATAGCCTGGGACTGGACAACGTGGGGAAAACGGCAAAAAACGGAGTGAAACAGCAGCCGTTCAGCTCGCTTCTCTTGCCGATTTTTTTGGCTCTCGTCGATTTTTTTTTGCCTTTTTTCACCACTGCGGAGCCCGGTCCAAGGCGAAAGTCCGGATTTCTGTAAGATAAAAGTGTAATTTCTACAGTTTTCAGTAAACCAGTTATAATGCCATACTCAGAGATAAATAGAGTGAAATTTGGAAATTCCCTTGTTTTGAAAGCTTTAGTCTTCTGTTTTCTGTTTCGTTTTCGTCAGAAGCGGATGGCGGCGGCCCTTACTCTAGGGGACAGGAGGGTCTTGGAGCAAGAATGGTCGATTTTTTTTCGCGTGATTATAGTCGTGTTTTTTTTTTGTGCGGGGTGGGGGGGGGGGGGGGGGTTAGGCCCCAGTACTCCCCTCTCAAGTTTAGGAAGTGGTGATTAGACACAGGGTTTCATCACCAGATGAAACACTGAGAAGAGAGTTGAAAATACGACGGGCAGCGGAGTACTTTTGATCAACTTCGAGTCGAATACTTGATATTACTTCTCAAACAAGATGATTTTAGGAGGAGAAATTACGGGTGCAAAAATGAACTGTTTTTCATCTGATGTCCAACACTCATTCAAGTGAAATACCGTAAAATTCCGAAAATAAGCCCCTACATGTATAAGCCCCTCCAAATATAAGCCCCCTAAACTCGTAACGAAAAAAACCCTCCGTTAAATCGCCCCTCCAAATATAAGCCCTCCAGGGGCTTGTACTTGGAAATTGCCCTCAAATACAAAGTAAAACACAGCAAAAACGGTAAATTTCCTTCCAACTGTAATGCTAGCCCAATCGATTTTGAAACGCAAATTTCCCTCCATAGATAAGCCCCTCAAACAGGGCGTTTGAAAAATATAAGCCTCGGGGCTTATTTTCGAAATTTTAAGGTATCTTTTGTATTTTCTTTATGAATTATTAATGAGTTTGGGAATTGATGAATAGATGACTTTGTGGTTAAAGCCAATCTTTCTACGAAATTACTTTTAAAAACAGAAGATTAAAATTCTCGCTTCTCTGTACAAAATGTAGGAGGCCAGATCCACAGTGCGTATCACTCACCCACGTTTTCTAACGGAGCACCTCAGCTGATGGTGTTTGGTATTCCTCTGTGGTATGAGGTAAAGACCCCAAGAGTTGTCATCCAGGTACGTCGTATAAATTGCCCCAGAGTGTAGCTAAGGCCGCGTCTTCACGTATCCGTTTTTTATTTGTAAACGGAGATTTTTTTCCCGGTTTTCCGAAAAATCCGCGTCCACACGTTGCGTTTTTAAATCGTTTTTGCCCGTTTAGACAAAAGCGCAATAGTGACTGAAAACGTTACTAACTTTGATAACCCGTGACTTAATCGTTTTAAAAAATCTCTCTTTAATTTTCATCCATCCACACGAGTACATCAAAGTGGCCTTCATAGAAAAAAAAAAAGCGTTTTCGGTGATCGTTTTCAGCGGTCGGCAGGCGGTAGGCCAAACAGTAGAGAAAAAATCTTCGTTCAAATAAAAACAGATGCGTGTGGAAGGGGCCTAATAAAGTAGTTGATACAAATGTGTAGTATAAATATAATCGATGAGTAGTGTTGAGTTGTAAGAGTGGGTTCGAAATGCTTCACGGGTGAGACCATTGTTTTCCTAAAAAAACTAACGGCCAATTATTTAGTTTAGCTTAGGGCCAATTTAGTTTAGCTCGTGTTTAACAAAACCGCGTACTAAGCCAATTTCAGTTTGCCCAACGCTTTTATCTAAACACCATTTTTCATGAGGGGAGAAAAGGTATCTTAAAGCCTTGAAGCCCCATTGTCCACATACAAATGATCCAGTCTGTACTCCATATATTTCCTTTAAGAATTAATGGAGGGAATTTGTTTAATAAAGATGAAAGGATTTTCGTTATGGTGATCACTTCTTTTATTCGCATAACCTTTTTCCGATATTATGTATTAGTATTGTTGGAAGAAAACTGATGTTAGTCATTCTTGAGAGAGTATCTCAGTTGGTCTCTTGGGATGGAAAGGTGTTTACTTTGTTTGTTTGTTTTCCTCTCCCGTTAGCAAGGAAACTCCCCAGGGGATTGTTGGGCTTTTCAAGGACAGAACGGCTTCGTGGTGATCAAGGTTGAGTTGATTTGCATTCGCTTCCACTTTCTCACTGTATTCACTGCATATTTGTGTAACTTGGTTCGATCTTTTCGCTGGCAGCTTTCTCAGACGATTAAACCTTCTTCGTTTACGTTGGAACACATGCCAGCATCTCTGTCTCAGTTTGGAGATAACTCAATTCCCAGTGCTCCAAAAGACTTCTCAGTCTGGGTCAGTGAGTGCCATAGTAATACAGAGAATATCTCCCATAATACACCATGTCTGCCCCTAACATTTTGCATAACCTGGCCTTTTTTTTCACTTCTCCTGGCTATTACAGTAGTCAAGAGAAACTGAAGTCGATACTTATGCAAACGTTTGGAGGGCAAACAGGGTGTATTACGGGAGATGTGCAATGAAGAACAAGCTACTTAATAACAGTTTGTGTCAAATAGTCACATTTTAGGATTTGTCTGCAGAATCAATAGACAGACCACCTTATATGTATAACAAATGTCCCCCTTGGCAGCGATATACAATTAAATAGACGATACATATAGAAATAATAAATTTGTGGTATTATATCCACAACGCAGCTCTTCGTCCACCATTCCGATTCGAATCAGAATTTGGAAGTGTTAGATTTTGAGGTGAGGAGCAGGAAAATCAAAGTGCCCGAAGAAAAACCTCTCGGAGCAATGGCAAAAACCAATAACAAATTAGCAAAAGTTTCATTAAGTTTCTTGCCGTTTGACCTTTGGTAACAAGTAACCTCACTTAAAGTGGTAGCCTTCATTGTTCAACAGCTTTTTAATCACTTTATAGGGCTGGAGTGACGCTCATGGAAAAGATAGAACAAAACTTGGAGAATATGTTTATGATAATAAGGCAACTGCTCTTCAAACCTTTTCAGTGCAGGTGAGGGGATCGGCTGAAGTGACCGAAAGCTCAGAGCGTCGAACTCGCAATCCAGAGGCCCTGGATTCCAGTTCCGCTCTCTTACCATTACCGTATTAACTCGAATAGACGCCGCGGCGTTTATTTCATTTTTCGCGATCCAGCTGCGGCGTTTATTCGAGGGCGGCGTCTATTCGGGGGCGGCGTTTATTCAAAAATCACTTTATTCAGTACTAAATATCGTACTATATATGGTAACTTTTTTACTAGGTAACAGTAACAAATCTCTGCATTAACAGCAGAATTACGCGTTGCAAAAATTCTTGAAAGAGAACTTAACACAAGAGCAAAAAAAGTACAGTCACTTTGAACTAAAAAATGTTGTTCTAAAAGAAAATAAATTTCCATTGCTGGTTTAAACTCGAAATAGACTTTTCTTTAATAATTATTATAAATTATTATTTCCTCAAATAAACGCTGCATCGTGGACGCGGCGTCTATTCGGGGGTCGCGTCTATTAATATTTTGAGTCTCAAGTGCGGCGTCTATTTGGGGGCGGCGTCTATTCGAGTAAATACGGTAACGTTCTTAGGGATTCGTCACGCGTTCCTTCCTCACGTTGGGAGGATTGCGTGACGAGCCAAAAGAACGTCTGCGCAGGAGGCTTGCACGGAGTGCATTTCCTCGGCTACGCTTGTAAATAACCAACCGGTTCGCTACAATTTGACAGGACTAGTAGGAGGCGTAAAGTGCACTCCCACTTTAAAAAAAGCATTTCTACATTTACATTTTGTGCAATGGATCCGCGTACTGAGCCATTTTCAATTGAGTAACCCCTGATATCTGAACATTGTAAGTGTTTATTGTGAATATCGTCAGTAAGGCCACTTCCACATTTTCCATAATGCACCTTATTTGCCCCATAAAATTTTACATAACCTTTGTTTTTCATTTCTCCTTGGTATTACAGCCGTCCTAAGAGAGATTGAAAACAATGCTGATGCAAATTTTGGGGGGCAAATAAGGTGCGTTATGGGAAATGTAGAAGTGGCGGATTGGCCATTTCGTGATTGCGAAGAGACTGGATTGATGCTGCGTCGAATTGCACTATGGGACTGTTTTGGGGACGCTATCTCTTTTTTCAACGGTTGTTACGAAGTTGGGCAGGAAACTGGGTCAAAATTCTTTTAAACAATGTCACGGCGGCCATGTTGGTCTACCAAAACATGAAACGACAGCCATGAACCTGTAGGAGTTGAATCCATTTCTCCAGTAAAAATGTTCTTTTGTTCCAAGAAATTTGCATAGATGATGACCACGTGAGTGAAAACGATCTACAACGAGCCATTTAAAATTAACGTATTAGAAAAATCTGGAAGTCCAATGATTGTCTTCTTTCAACCCCTAAAGTGGAAACTGTATTAAACAAATAAAGGAAAGATGAAGCTTAAACGAGGGTTAGTTAATTTAGGAACCCGCCAGCCTGTGTGGCAGCAGTCGTTTTTATTTCGTTTTAGCCAAGCGGGAGAAACTCACGAGGGCATTGGGGGTAACGGAGGGAAAAAACTAGGCGCTCCTTTTTACTATATGCCTTTGCCCGTTTTGTGCGCTTTTCCCGGAAAACGGAAAGAAGTGCTACGCGGCTAGGACCCCGCGAAAACAGTCGTCCTTTGCCGCTCCCTGCCACCATGTAGCTCCCGTAGCGGGAGAGAGAGATGAGAAATGGCCGTGCGGACTAAAGGACAGTTAGAAGATAACATTGTTAATTCTCGTTGTGTTTACTTTCAGGTTTCATCAGTGCCATATTTTCGATTCGTTGAACTTAGAGTGCACTCGAACTATGGCAACCCTTCATACACGTGTTTGTACAGATTTAGAGTGCATGGAGTTCCATATGTACAAAAATACAATCAGTAACTAACGAAAGATCTGATCTGTATTGTGATCATAAGATCAACTCACTCAATGTTGAAATTTATCATGCGGTGTAAAGTAAAGGTCTTTTAAAAAAGTCAAGGTGTGATGTCGTGCTGCAGTTAAAGGTTTTTTTTAAAAAACAAACGCTCGTCTTCTATCCTATTTAGTACAAAACGCTATCAGAGGGCTTAAGCTACGTGCAAACGGACGCAACAACTCCCAACATTGTTGGTCCAACAATGTTGGGAGTTGTTGCGTCCGTGTTGGCAGTGGTGTGCAAACGGATGCAACAACTCCCAACAATGTTGGGACCTGCAGTGCATCGTAGGAAAGATACAACCCATAAGACTTTCGAGACCATGTGTAATGCGCGTGCGTGGCCCCACCAATATTGGAAGAGCTGTGCAAACGGATCCAACGTTGTTGCGCTACGGTTCGGCGATCACGGAACAAAAGAAATGTTGGGAGTAGTTTGTTCAAACGTTTGACCAGTTTCAAACTCTGCGCAACAACTCCCAAAAACACGCAACAACATGTAACATCCGACAATGTTGCGTCCGTTTGCACGCGGCTTAACACCTTCCCTTTTACCGATGTCAATTTTTAATGTTTTTGTGATTAAAACAAAATTATGGCTAGTTAGATCGATTATTAATACTGATTCTAGTGAAACTGGAAGTTTGATAAAAATATCCATTGCAAACTCTGGGAAATATGGGAGCCCAATTCACCAATATTCTTAAATGCATGCCAGTGGACAACGCTTGCCCTCCTGGCATTTCTTAGTAAACGTCACCGAGAGATACTCGCCCGCTCTTTCGCAGACTTCTCGCAGACAACGGGTCAAGAGAGAACGCCTAGGGACTAGGCTGGGCAACACTCACAAACTCATGCGTTCACCGCTTTCCACTCACGAACAACCCATATTTATCCGTTTGCGAACTTACCCTGTTGGACCAGTATGTCCACCTTACCCTCCCCTATTAACCCAAGAATTTCTCCTACGCGAGAAACTACTGTTAACGTTGGGTTAGGGGAGGAGTAGGTGGGTAGTTTTCGAGAGTCTTGTACTGATCCGCGTTTACAAACAAACCTTTCGAATTCAAAAGCGAGACTGTTTAGGAAAACAAGATAAATTATAACTAATGTCGGGAGACGAATTAGACTGTGTGTTGAAGTTATAAAAATGACGTTAATGAATACGCTAGCGGGACAGCTTGATGACATCTGAACTATTAAAAACAAAACCGAAATTATTACGTGAGCCTTCTTCGAGGCCAAGTTTTAGGCCAAATTAAACATTAAGGGAAACCCCCAATGTGTCATAACCAACGACTTTAAACACTTAATAAAGCAATGTAAATAATGCATTAAGAGGCATCAGTCTTGAAACAAGATTTGTCGTGTTATTACACCTTCGACGACATCTGATTTAATTATAAGCTATTTTGATTATCTACTCTCCCATCGGGAAAAATATTCAAAACAACAGAAAAACCTCATTATCAGCAGGAATTTCTTTCTCTCAACTGCTGGATATTTATAAATGCCTTCTGAGAGACCCAGCTGAATGGACGCAGTTTACAATCTATCAGTAAATTGTTAAAATAAGGGTTCATAAATTTAATCTTGTCTTTTTAATTAACATTAAGTGAATACCTTATATCGCCTTAGGATATCCTTCAGTGTCTAAGACGCGTGCAGTGTGGCTATATTAAATGCAAATGACCGCGCTCCAACATCTACATGTACAAAACTTTTCAATTCAATTTTTCGTTTTTCTTTTTTTTCATTTCGTCTTTACAAGGTCTACCTTTTTAGAGAGCTGCATGCATATTCCTCTTTTCCTTAAGCGTGTTTACGTTGTTTTGGGAACCAATTACCATTTTACATTATCTTATTCCGCTTTTACATAAGCGCATGGTATTAAACACATTTGCCATATTTCTTTCTTTTCCTTTGACGTCGTTTTTGTTCTAATTTTGAGTGTACCCTCGTTAAGATAATTTTCTTTTTCTTGCTTTTTCTAACTCTGACGTCGAACGTAACTTAAAAGAACGCAACGAAAACATTTTGGTTACGATCCTTGTGACTTTTAATTGCAAAAAATGCAAATGAAAAAGTCGCACTCTTCACAGGAATAATTTTCTACAATTTGAAAAGCGCTTTTTCGACTGTATTTGTAATTGTTCCTTATATTGTTGCCTTGGTACAAACCAAAAAAAAGATCAGGAACGAAATTCTTTTGACTCATCTCTCCTTTTGGTCGGCGGACTTTCGTTGAAAGTGCGAGATTTTTTTCGCATCAGTCGGATCCGATCGCGTGCGTCCCGATCTCTTTCTTAAGTAGCGACAGTAGCGGATATCGTCAAGTGTGTATTCTGTACCATGCACCCGCGCTTTAAAAGCTTCATCCTTGTTGAAGTTTCTGACCCTTGGCTTAAAACCCACGCTCCGTCTTATAGGCGGTAGATGGGTTGGCGGAAGTTTAAGCGTTGGGCCTAAACTGAGTTCCTCCTCGTTCAAATCAAAGTGACTTTCTGGCGGACCTGATTGTGGCCTTGTATTGTGGTCAGATTTGTCGTCAACCGACAATCGTTGTGCTTTATCAACTGCCTGCCGTTTACTTTGCAGGTTGCTGTTTGCCTTCTGTAAGCCTTGCAGAGAAAAGTTAATTGGTTTTCGTCCGATTCGCTTTTGTTCGAAGCTGACTGTCGAGGCCCTCCTTAAAGAGGGTTCTGATTTAACACTCCTTACAGAGCCAGCATCGTCTTTTTCGCGATTCGATTTAAGCAGAGCCTCGTAAACATCTTTCAGGGACATCTGACGCGTCACCCCGGATGGAACAACAGCAGCTGCTTGTTCAGAGTTCAAAGAGTCTGATCTCGTCAAATTCAGCGAGGTATTTCGCAGCTCTTCGCGTTGCTTCAACAACTTGTTTCGATCATCCACGGCACCTTTCCTCCAATGTGCATTTTCTCTTTCTAGAGCCTTCCGCACCTTAAGCCAGTTGTGCGCTGCGCGATTGTTCTTTTGGTTTAGATCTCTGTTAGCTGCTTTTGCCTTTACGGCCGGTTCCACTTGCAAGCTCTCTCTTGGTACAGCCGCCATGATTTTCCGATTAAGTGCCAACTAAACCTGTCTATGTTGACGTCTGGCACGTTCAATATTCTTAGTTTAATTGACGTTGACTAACAGATCCTTCTGCAAATAAACCTCTCGAGTGCGTGGGCCTTATTCCATATTCAATACATTGTTCGTTCCACCTGGACGCTCCTGTTATCACGTTGCTACCCGCTGCGGGAGGGCTTTTATCGTCAAGTGTCTAACCCTTTTTTGTTCAACCCTTGAGTAGCGTGAATTTGTACAAAGCTACGCCCTTTGAAAGGACCCATTGGAAGAAAATTAGTCACCCTCAATCGCTTCACACCTTTTTTTATGAAGATGTATTGTTATATATTTATGTGAATGAGGTTGTATTTTATGGTATCAATCGAATCTCAACACAAGCTTTAGAATGCGTCCTCTTTTGTTCAAAAATGGCTTTCAAAAAACGATAAAATTGTGTTTTTATTTTTTTCCTATGGCCAACTAATTGTAAGCTCTTTGTTGCATGTAATCCTTTCGGTATAGAAGTTAATTACTTTTTGCTATTAACGAGTGCTTGTTAAGCCAAGCGTCAAGAAGGCACTCAGTGTCGAACTTTTTCTTTATACGCAGAACTTAATCCATGATTATTTTGATACCCCTCTGGTGTACCCAGCTCTCTTTATACAGACACCTCTCTGGTCCGGCCTAGACTTGGCTTTGACCTTTTCGTGTCCGTCTAAGGAGGTTTGAGTGTATAGATATAAAACCGTTACAATATCAAGGTAACATTAAAGACTTTGAGAATAAGCATAACAAAGGATGAGTAATTGCAACCTCTTCGTGTTTTCTGAAGTTTTTTTTCCTGAGGCCTTTTAGTCGAGCAACGAATTTCAAGAGCCATTACGTAATCATCGTTAAAAGCCGGCTATCATAAATAACGTTTGTTCACAAGAGGCGAAATGCCGCTACTACAATAGAACAAACGTACTTTGATGTTAAAAGACAAATTACTTTAATAATGAAGCAACAGAAAACTTCTGTATGGTGGTAGATATTGAGCACTAGAGCAACCCTTAAACAGAGTTGCAACAAAGTTTTTACATACATACATATCCCTACATAAAACTTGTTATTAGAATTTCTTTACGATCACAGCCTTTGTTTCTAGTTTCCTTGCAAATGTAGCTCATTTGATCACTTCAACTGATTATAACAATAAATGAATGAGCGGTCGTTCACTAATATGTCCTAATACATAAAGCTCACTCTGCCATAACAGAAGGCGAGTTTGCAAACGTGAAACAGTTACATTCTATTCACACGTGTTTGTCTTCAAGAATACCTTAGAAACTGTTTATACCATCTCTAGCATATCATTGGTCACAATAAGCGTTCAAAAAAAAAAATACTTCATGACTGCAGAGAACGAAGGACCCACTGCCTTCTTGAAGCACGTGAATCGACGGTCACGTTCACATGATACTGTATAATACTGATGATACTTTGCCAAAATAAAGAGCAGAGGAAGTTTTACGCAAGTAGTATCTTCTCTCACTTAGGTAAAGCATTCACTTGCTCAAAATTAGTCAGAACTTACTGGCCGGCTATAGGCTAGTCCAGGTATAGAAAAAAATTCCAATCTTAATGAGGCGGACAGTTCAACAACATCAATTTATTCCTAAATAATATGCATGATGATGTTTAAGCGAAAACTCTTGAAAATTGAGGCTATCTTGTTTTCAAAATGACCGATCCTGCCGGCCACTTATGTCTTTAGGTACGCACCCTAATAAGAAAATCAAAATATTCTTCGACCGAAGAGGCAATATATTTGACCGTTGGCAAAAAACGTTAATAAGCTCATACATTCTTTGTAAAGTTCGGGGTTTTTTAAAGAGAATTTCTCTTTAACTATATGGTATATCATATGTCGGGTTCAAATTTTCAGAAATAACTAGAATTGTCATGCTCTTTAAATATTCAGAAAATTTCTTTTACTGCATGGCTTATTCATATAATGATAAGCCTACGTAAGTAAGAAAAAATGCAAGCAAGGATTCGTCCATTTATATATTAACTTAAAATAATAGTTTTGTTTTTATTATGAATACGATTTTATAATTTGATACATGTTACTAAACTGATACGTGAGCCTCCCCATTCTGGATTTCGTCGTCTTCTGTTTTGTCTTGAGCTCCTGTTCGATCATCGTCTTGCTCTCGGGCAAACTCAAGAAAAACCTGAAAAACAACCTCAATTAATTCACTTTATTCTTTTGCCGCGTTTTTAACTAACACACTGGCAAACTGTGAGCGGAAATCGTATGAAGGTTGTTTTGATATTGGATATTATTAAAAACTGAATCATTGGATAATGCAATTCTAGAGCTCTGATTGGCTTAGCCCTAATGGTATAGGAGCCATTATAGCATGCTCTCCAAATGTCGTAACTGTACGCGTCTGCTCAAAATTAAAAACAAGCAGAAATTCGGTTCTTTCTACAAATAAAGTCGGGAAGAATTCTCGATATTTTGTGGGCGTTTTTAATGAAACAATTATTCCCCTCGCGCTTGTTGGATATGATATGTGTTTATTTTCACACCTTTAAGACATTGCTTAAAACTCACTGATGATTTTAGAGAAGCGTGTAATTTATAATTTCTTTTCAGTCTTTCATATAGTATACTTCTTCGCATTTTAATACAACTTCAAAATTGTAAATAGGTAACATGGTAATTTTGGATTCAATTTTAATATGTAAAGCGCATTTGATCATTTCCTCCTGTATGTTAATTTACGCTATATAAATATTAAATATTATTATTATTATATGATTCATTATAGTCAACTTACCCTTTCCAACGCGCACTCGTAGAAAATTGTTAAACAATCAATGTAAGAGTTTGGGAAATTTAGCTTTGAATTTTTTTCAAACGTTACCGTTCGTTTGACAAACTGTCAACCGCTAGTTTCATTAGATATTCAGTAAACTCTCAAAAAAATTAATGATAATAATAAAATCGACTGCTGCGCCTAATTTTATCGGCAGCGCTTTTTTCGGTGTCTAGATACCCCTATGAAACAATAGCCTGTTCCAGGTTCCAAAATAGTAGTCGGTAGTGAAGTAAAAATTTATGCGAAAAACGCGCAGGGAACGGGGAAAGAGACCGTTCCCATCCCCAGATCTTGCAGGTGTTATTTTCGCTTGGCTTGTTATATTTTCGCGACGCCCATACCATCTCAGAGCCTAGCACAAGCTCATGAAAAAAACAACAACAACAACATGAAAAGTAGACAATACCTGTTCAAGCGTCGACTGACTGAAGCTGTATTCTTCTATCCCTATCTCCTCCTTGCCTGGAATAACAAGTATGAAATAATCACATAACTACCTTCCGGTAACTTGAGTGGCACGCTATGGCCTAAGGTCACAAATTAACACTGTTTTAGTAAATATGATACCTTTTTCCAGCTTGTGAAAGATGATTGACAACACACCAACACCTTCTTTTGGAACCTTGTATACCACTCTTCCCCCGAAAATTTCTGACCGCGTAGCACCTGGCAGCAACTCTGAAACAAAGCTATGCAACCGCTCCATTGGGTCTTCTGTCGAAGGTTCAGGTGACTGTGTTTGCTTGAGCTTAATTTCCAAGGTATAACCGCTGCCGTAAGTACTTTTCAAATGTTGCGTTGAGCCAAGACATCTTCAAAAGGAAAAAGATTTTCAATGTTCTGGTGTACTTCATGGAGTTCGAGCAAAGAATTGGCTTGTGCTTTACGTTTGGGGTCGAAGAAGAGAAATCAAAGCAGACTATTTTGGTTATGAATGTTGTCCCCAGCGTTTAATGCCGAGTAAGACGAGAAAGCAACTGAGGCCAGACGTAGTGTCGTAATACCAAACACGAAGTTATTACGCTGGCTATCATAACGCAGACAACCAACACAACAAACAAATCCCACGTTAATGCTAACACCGATGTAGCCGGCGTAAAGCGCGGGAAAAATACGGTAGGCGACACACAATCGGTTTAGGTTTACTTCCAATTGGTTGAGAGAGTGGAACGAGTTTTCTCAACCAATCATAAGGTATCCATTGAAGAACTAAGGACTAAGTAACAGAGAATCACTTTATATTGCAGACTCACTTGAGTCGACCTTTGACCATGATACCAACACGTGAACACAAGGCATCCGCTTCCTCCATTGAGTGGGTGGTGAGAATGGCTCCTCGTGTTCCTTGCACATTCTTACTGATTGTGTTCCTGATCGTCAAAAGGGGGGAAATTAGCCTGCGTGGCCGGCGTTGAAAGGGGAAGGGGAAGGGGGAATTTGGGCGCGAGAGAGAGCGTGTGGGCCGCCCCACACGCTCTCGCGCGCACCCAATTTCCCCCTTTCCCTTTCAACGTCGGCCACGCAGGCTAGGGGAAAATGTAACAAACAACAAAGGTGGTGATGGTGTTCATCATCATTATTATTCAAGGCGATCAAGATGATCATATACAAACACCTCTGATGCGAAGCGGGGCGATCCAGACAACTGATACAGTGGAACCAAGTTAATACGACCACCTTCGGGCCATGGAAATTTGGTCGTATTAACGGGGTAGGGTCAAATTATGGTGCAAAATGCCTTTAAACTACATTCTACTACATCACAAGCCCTTTCCTTTCATAACAAGGAACTGAAAGAAGTCAGTGTTTTTTCTCATTACTCGGTTTCGTTTACTGTTACACTGTTCAGTTGTATTGAATTGCGGTTGTAAGGTTGTTAATTAACTGCAAAAAGGTTTATTTATATTTGTTTCGAAGAGCCGTTTTCTATATTGTAGATTACAACACTTTCACAATTATTACAAAGTTCAAAGTTCTGGGAGAAAAGATCAGGAAATGGACTTGAAGAGAAAAGCCGCAGTGGAAGGCAGCAGAAACAAGAAGGCAAAATAACTTTGAGAGCCTCGAAATGCTGCAAAGTGAAGTCTTTCAGATCTTTTGTATTATTTATTCATGCATCCTTTTTACTGCACACAGCAATTTACTGGACGTCATGCTAACCACTAACACCTTTGCCCAAAAACATTCAATAAAATATTAGTAATGGGTTATTGTTTGTCAGATTCAGTCTGTTTTCATTCAGCAGCCCCACCAAGCATTTTGACTGGTCGTATTAACGGGGTAATTTTATAAAGAAAATAACGACTCAGGACTCCCAAAGGTGGTCGTTGGTCGTAATAACGGGGTGGTCGGATTAACGGGATTTTCAGATAAGAAAATGAGTGGGTTTTTGTTCGGGCCACAAAAACGTAGTCGCAATAACGGGGTGGTCGTATTAACGGGCTAGTCGTAAGGCGGGGTTCCACTGTACGATTGAAATGGTTTGTATATAATTATCTTGATCATCTCGAACTCCCCTCAATCGTCCCCAAAAATCGAAGCATCGAGGCGACCCAGGCGAATACCTGTAATCTATGCATGTAGAACTCTACTGAAGAAGTGCCGGCATTTGAATTGTCAAACAAAGGAATGAAGGACTGGGCGGTCGGGGAGGGGGCGGGGGCGGGGAACGGTCTCTCAAAATGTTTTTTTCGGCCCTTCGGGCCTCAGTTTGGTCCAAAAGTAAGGGGTGGGGCCCTGGCCCCCCGGGCCCCTCCCCTGGATCTGCCACTGGTATACCTGGGTGAGAGGAGATACAGGGGGCAAACTTCCTTAATATCGAAGGAAACTCAACGCCACAGCAATACTTCACACACATCTACTGATCCGAATTCCGAGTGGCTCGGAAACCACGCCTCCGTAACTCGTAGATAAAGCTAATGCAACAATGCCAGATGAAACACGACATATATTTTAAATAAATAAAAAAAAAACATTTGTTCACGTACTCTAGCACTTATTTAATTAAGGGAAATACTATAAATAACATTTCAGACATTTAGGGTGCCAATACAACTTGTTTCTTCCATAAACCTTGTTTCTTACCACAAGAAGCGTCTTGCAGAAGGATCCATGCCTGACGATGGCTCATCCAGTAACAGAAGTTGAGGGTCTCCAAGCATTGCATTTCCAAAACTGACCTATAGAAATGAATCAAAAAAGGAGAAGCGTAACTGAATCGTCGATGATCAAGAAAGTGAGTTTGCATCCCCCATGCAGCGACCCTCTCCCTAGGGAAGCCTTTACAAAAAGGAGGTTCGATGATGCAGACGACTGGAAAGGGGAAGTTCATTTACAAGAACCTCACAACTTTTCCGTTTAGTAATGAATGAAATGCCGGATTGAGATCGAGTTTTTCAATCGATCTCCAAACAAAGAGAGTTATGTCGCAAAAAACGAGTTCTTTAACATTGAATCATCTATTTTTTAATGACTTTTAACAAACGTTTCTGCTTTATATCTTCGTCAGTCAAGCAGTTATATTTGTTCTTTTCATTTGCGGAATCATGTTTTGACATGAGTGCTGTAAATAAAATTTTGCAGCAGTAATTTGCTGTAATTTGAATAGGATTATGCGATATATAACATATAAGTAAACCGTCTCCGAAATAAAATCAAAAACATAACGTGACTGTTTTCTTTGATTGTTACTTAGCTTGTCATAGTCCCTGAAAAAGGTTACTACCATTGTCTAATCGAAGCATTGAGAAACAAAATGGCCCTTACCAGCTGTCTGATCAGCCTTGCATTTCGACTTCGATGTTTAAAAACATGGCCTAGTTATCCTTAAAGAAATTCAAAGCAAAACGTGTGATAGCTAATTACCTTTCTTTTCGTTCCACCTGAAAGATCTTGCGCTTTCTTCTTGGCGTGTTCAGTGATCCTCAAAGCAGACATATAACTAACGAAAGTGTCAATATAAGCACCAGAATGAGTGAACTTTACTTGAATGTCGGGGTATAATGCTTCAGAAACTAACGAAAGGCTAGTGCTCTCGAAAGTTTCTTGCTTTAACGGATAAGAGTTTAAAGGCCCGCAGAGATTGCTGTAGGCAGATGAGCAAGAATTAAGCTCGGTCAGAAAATCCCCTCTTTGAAGAAAAACAATTTCTTACATACAAACGCATGGTCTACTGCAAAAGATTTGGCCATATGATCGTTCGCAGAATTTAGATCAACTGCTCACTAAAGTACACAATGCTTGCTTTAATTTTACTCAAGCATACTCACTGGCTAACAAGTGTCTTCACTTCATCCCACGGTACTCCGCGAATCCTGGCAAAAAGTGTGAGATGCTCCTCTAAAGTTACAGTAGGCCAAAGTGCATCTTTTTGAGGGCAGTAACCCATACACTGAAAAGCCTCCAATGGATTCTTGCTGACGTCATAACCAGCTACATACACCTGAACATGGAAACGAGTCAATAAAATCACACAAGAGTCACAGGTTACCCCCACGCCACAGAAACAACTCAAATTCTGATGGGAAGCACGTCCATTGCAGAGTTGCTTCCGAAGCAAAGCACTTCAAATAATCAATTTTTTGATACTTTATCAATATGGTAGTCTACATAGTGTACAATAAAGCGGACGTGTTAGTGACATTCATTCAAAATCCGGTTGGGGCATAATATCACTGACTTTTAAGCCGAAAAGCGCTTTCAACGTTAAAGACTCGACATCTTAAAAAATAAGGGAAAAAACGAAAATAAATTCACGTAAACTTCATCCTTGCCCGTGTCAACGAACGGTAAATGGAATTCCACAAATGAGACAGTTGTTAACACGGTTCAGTTACCCCTACCCCCCTCCCCTCCCCTATCAGTATAGTGTGTGTGTATCCATTCTTGATTAACACAGGCCGAAGCAAAACGTCGAACGTTTCATGAAACGAACCGTAATTTGGGTCGACCTTAATTAAGTTATGTTAGTCTGTTGGGTCAGACGTCGAACTAATGAAGCGTTGAACCCATCAAACATCATATAGAACGTGTTGGACGATCCAAACTGATTCAGACGAATTTAACTAAGCCAGACGTCGAACTTGTTATGAACTTTACCCGCCCAGATTGGTTCGTCTCATGGAAAGCTCGATGTTTGGCCTTGGTCATACTGATTTTAATTAGCAGTTGTAAGATAATTACTGGTTTACACGTGACGTCACGGCGGCCATGTTGGTAGTCAGGAACAAAAGCATTTCCCTCCTCTGGGAACTAAACTCTATTTTCACGTAAATTCTTCGAGAAAAAATTCTTTTGTTTTGACCCCCAACATGGCCGCCTTGTCACGCGGTTGCAAACCAAGAATACTGAGCATGATATAAAGAACTATGCAGGTCAGGGAGGGACTGGGACCGAAATTACATCCCTGGAAACCTCCACTGTTTACAGGCAATCTTTCCTATACACATATCACCGTACCTTTCCTCTTGTCGGTGGGAAATCCGCTGTAATCATGCTCAGTGAAGTTGTCTTGCCTGCACCGTTTGGCCCGAGAAGTCCGAAAACTTCACCTTGCTCTACACCAAAATAGAGATCTTTGACAACGGTTTTAGCAGTTTTACCAGAGCCGAACCTTTTCCACAACCCCTAAGTTAGAAGAAAATGTATTAGACTTCTAACGTGAAATAAACCAAGGTTACATAAACCTTACACTTCGTCCAAAGATTTGAAGAATAGAAGCTTAGGAAAGCATGACGGCAACAAGAGACAACAGGGAGCTTACCCAACGGCGACAGCAGCGAAAACTTCATCTAAAAGGTAAATTCGCACTGTTTCAAACTTCATCGCTTTTATTCCATTTGGTTCAATTTGTAAAAGTTAGTCGAATTTGTCTGAAGTTGAATTCTTAAGGACCGTATCCAAGTTAAGAAAAGGAAAAAGAAAATCGTTGCCTTGTGTTTGGGTCCTCTATAAAACGTGAAAATTGGAAATTTCACATCGTGGTCGTGCAGTGACGGTAAACAAATGTACACAAAAGCGAGCTCACGTGCAACATTGTTTTTTTGCTAAAAAAAAACCCTATTACTTTTTTTGGCGTTGCCGTTGTAGTTGCGTACGCTCCTTAACAACAACAACAAATTAAGAACGCTGCAGTTGCATCACACTTTTTGGAAAATGTTGCCGTCCCAGTACGACTACGGAGTAAAATTTCCTAATTTCACGTTTTACGAAGACGTTAACACTCAACGGAATTTCGCGCACTAGGCCATTTTCACGATGACGACATCCAGAATTCATAGCTGTAGTAAAATGATTTCACAATAAAATTATCCCATTCTATTTTCATGCATCGCAGACACAGCGCTACGTTCGATCACACTTGATCTCATATTAAGTGAAAATAAACATGCACATCAGCTCCAAAACCGGTTTGGTGAGACATATGATCCAAAAATTACATGGAAATGAGACTGGTATCTCTAGTGAGCAGAGGTTTTTATTCTCTCGACGCTTCGCCGAAAATTACCATGAAAGAAAAAGAACCTGGCACTCAGGATAATCTGGGTGTCTGCGTGTGATTTGATTGGCCAGAGTAAGTCCGCTTTGCTTTTTCTTTCACGAACGTTTCACGACATTTAGTTGCAATAAACTAAAAAATTCAACAACAAACAAAAAAATGAATAAAAAACAGACAGAACTGAAAAAAAAAAAACAACGACAACGACAACAACAAAAACACAACAAAGAATAACAGGTTCGAGGACAGCGTGATTTCAAGCTGGACAATCCTGTCAAACCATTCACGTACTACGCTGCTCTTACCTTAACGAAAACAGAGAAAGAAGAACATTCACTGGAGCTGCTGGTAATGTGCATTAACTTTTCTTTTTCTCTTTTAACATCCTCATCCTGGGCCTCTGTCTCTACAACACTTTCATATCGTTTGTAGCTAGGAAATCGATCAACGGTGTTTTGGTTGCTGCTAAGGAAAATACCACAATAAACACAGATAAGCATACACCCGCATAGTCTGCTACACAGGCGTTCTTTGTGTCGTCACGCAACGCTCCTTCCTAGCATACTAACAACCGCATTGCAGATTTGGAATAGTCTCTAAAGTCACCTGCTTTAAAGTGGAAAAAAACAAACAGCACTATTTGAAAGTACATCCGCGGAGTTAGTTACAACACAGGGAAGATCAACTACAAAGAGACAAACCATAAAATTACAGCAATGTAACACGCTTAGGTTTACTTTGGTTCAGCGGTACCGCATATCACCCTACTACGATAAATAGATTTTACAAAAACAGGACAATTAGCTTAGGAGAAAACTACCGACTGGAAAGAAAGGAAGAAAGAAGCAGATTACCTTTCATCAAAGTCGGTTTGTTAGTTGGCGTAAAAGAAATTAGTCTGCGTTTCGTGTTTTTAAAACCAAGGATAGGGATTCTCGAAAATGAGGTAATGTATTAATCAATAAACCATAACCTTGTTTCAAGTCAGTCGCACTGATACAAAAGGCCACTTCGAACAAGCTCCAAACCTTTACTTTAAAACGAGAGTAAGTGCAGGACCTTTGCTATGAAAACGAGTTGCATTTTCACAAAAAGGTATTGTACTTTGCCTCATTTTGAAAGAGATTTTAAAATGCTCCTTTCGCCTCTTTCCAAATTAATGCTGAAACCTCTAGTTAAAGAAAATAAATTTGTTCCTTGTTAATCAGTATTTCCCATAGCTAATTCTTACACGTTTGTTATATTTTAATCAGGGTATTAATTACTTTCGAAAGGGAGAAGGCAATAACTGTTACCTGCGCTTGCAGAAGCACTTGGTTTCAACACCAATATTACGTTGATCCAAGTAGTAAATCAGCAAGGAAAACAGAATTATATGGACAACAGGCTGAAGAAAAAGAAAGCAAAATAATAAACAAAGATAGACGCTTAAGCAATGAGGATAAAGAGAAGTCTAAGAACGTTGGTATCAAATATTGCACCCACAATAACGAGTATGGATGGTACAAGCACCGAACATGATGAGGAAAGCACTACAGATAACGAAATAAAATACAACATAGTTATGGCGTTCCCCCATATACTTACAGCAATCATTGCTATTGGGATGCCGTTGTATTTTGTCCACTTAAAGTAATGGCTTGCGGTCATGTGTACGTTTACTGCGATACCCCTGTTTTCATAGGCTGCCAAAATGGATTGCCATCTATAGGCCTAAAAATAAATAAATAAATACATACACAAATAAATAAATAAAATACTTGCTTGCAAATAAAATTTTATGCAACATTTGAACCACTTATTTCACTTTACCATTATGCAAGGAGGTTGGGAGATGGAATCGAGAACATTCTTTTGAAATCTGAGACGAAGATGATTTATACTAGTAATGCTCACAGTCGTCGTATAGTGGATGTTGAGTTCTTGATCTTATTGATACAAAACTTTTTCCTCCCCAACTCCTGCCTCTTCCTTGATCTCATGGTGATTAGCATTGCAGCGGTTTGATTGCCCACACCTTCGCAGGTAATACCGTTCTTAACGAAAATTTGTACTGATATTTACAATGGATATTCAGAACTTAATAAACCACCAATGTGCTACATGCCCAACAGCCAGTTTTTCTCTCTAATGTTTTTTGTATTGCCTTTGCTAACAGAGCACAGCACATACTCAATTCTAAGTTCTTTCTTCTAAGTGGAAAATTGAAACATAAAAATATTAAAACAGTCAATTTCACAGCGGTATGGCTAAAGTGGTCGGGCAATTACATAAAATATGTAGAAAATTTTTTTTCTAGGGGTGAAGGCGTTGCCTGTTGCTAGTCAATAAAGCAGTCACTAGCGTGACCCACTGTTCAAAGTACAAATTCAAAAACAGAAGAACAAAGCACGCAAGCGCCTAGAAAATCGTCTTTCCCGAGAAGACCTCGCAGTGAGCGAGAGGCGAATTTCCACGCGCTCATGCATTTCGTCAGCTCCACTTATTCGGCTATGAAAAAAGACTACCCAGAGAGAGACTACAACACTTAAACAGACGGGTCTATACTTACAGCATCAATATAATACAATGCTCCAAAGACTGGATAAGGAGGCAACAGAAATACAAAGATACTATGAAGAATGATAGCTACGTCTCGACTTGATATCATGTCTATCAGTGCAACTGTCAGCCATGGAACAAGTCCTCCCTAGAAAAAATAAATTTCACAAGCAGTTACACTGAAATCCTTGTGTGTATTTTGTAGAGTAGCCTGTGTAACCAGTTTTTTTTCAGGGCGAAAGGAGAAATTTCGAGGACGCGTGCGCAAAAGGAGAGGAAAAGAGACGGGGCCTCTTCTTCGCGTGTTCCCCTCGCGCGCTCGATAAAAACTAGCCAAGAAAACTAATCGGCGCCTGACGCGCATGCTATTTGTTGAGGAGTGTACCATGCTAATAATACTCTTAACCTGTATCGGCTTATTTACCAAGATTGATCACACGAGAAGTAGCGCAGTTAAAAAGTTTTCACAACCTCACACACCAACACACAAATTGATGAGATTAATTTTACTTACATAAAGAAATAGTTGTGGCATTATCTGTTGTGCAGTTTCCCATTTGCCAAACATGAAGGAACAGAGATACGAGAACAGGATTCCAGAAGGGAAGTACAGCAATATACACAACACCAGGCTGCCCATGGCAGGTGCAGGAGATAAAGAAGGAAGCTGGAAGGCGGGGATCAGTATCAGCATAAGGATGCATGGAATCAGGAAGACAACGGCGTCAAAAAGGAAAAACTGCAGCCAGTAAATAATTGATGATACTCCAGATACACGGAGAAGATGACGCAGTTTCTCCTACAGATGGAACAAAGGAGACTTTAGTGTTGTTGATAGACTGTTCACAGTCACCTTATTTTTCCGTAAGATCGTCGAGAACGAGTGCTACAGGCGGCCATGTTGACCGAGTCTAGTTTGAAGATGACTAGTATTTCATCTACTTAGGGGACGGAGGACGGTTTTGGTTTTTCACCCCTTCACTACTTTCACATTCCCATAATACACCTTGTTTATCCCCCAAAATTTTGCATAAGTATTATTTTCAAGTTCTCTTGGGAGGATTGTAAATCCCAAGAGAAATTGGAAACAATGCTTACGCAAAACCTTTGGCGGGTAAACAAGATGTAGTATGGGAATGTGAAAGTAGCGACTTCCTTTCCCCCACCCCTATAAACCCCGACGCCTACCCCCCTGGGTACAATGGAAAGCAATTAAAAAACTGGCTTTCAGTGACAGTGAGTGCCCGATCTCGAAGATCTCACGGAAGAATAGGGGACTGTGAACAGCTTATGTTGTTGATTAACCTGATATAGAATTCCACTGTTTAATCCACTCCCCCATGGAAATGTTGGTGAAAAACCGGCGATGTTTCTGGTCACTATCTTGAAAAAAAAAGACCCAACCCGTACATGTCTATCAAATGTTAATCAAGCAATACGCTGCCTTCTGTTGCTGATGCTAAATTAGAGCTTTCGAAGTTAGGGCATGCGCAGAAGACAAAATTAAAATTAAGACTGTCCCCTCGACTTTTACCTTCCGCTTTCTCTCCTTTTCTTGTTTTTTGGATTTCTGTGCAAGTGATGTAACTTGTCGATTTAACATAAAAATTAACAGTGCCGTGGTAGCAATTGAAATGAAGATCTTAAAGTTCTTGTCAACTCAAAATAGCTGTAAAATTTTACTGACTTTTCCCTGACCTTGAAGAACACGTTGTTACCTTCCGGTTGGATGGGCTCCTACTTCCGGCCGACTTTTTCCCGACATTCACGACTCTGCACAAGCCTCACCCATCCCCTCCTAAGTATGTAACTCACCTGGCGAAGTGCTACAACTTCAATGGCAAAACCACCTGGTATAAGAGCCAGACCCAAACCGATCAACAAAATTGCCGTGAAGGATGTACCGTCATAGGTCCATTGAGGTTTGAGTCCAGGAAATGGTAGAATGTTAGCCTCCAGAGGGTAAGGTGTCAGATTCTGACTCTTTAGTGCATTCATATGGAGAATAGATCCCAGGATATTAACTCCAACAGGAACTGAATGCACTGTGGTGTCATTGTACCGCATTAAAAAGCTTGAGCTCAAACCCGCAAGCTGCAAGAAAGGAAAGTGATGCAAATTCATCAAGTTGAGAGAAGAAAAATCAAGAACAAGAACTGAATTTGCTGAAAGCCAGGTGCGATTGTTTGTCTCGCGATAGTCACTTTGAGATTGACAGGGATGATAAGATCGCGTAGTGCTGCTGCTCTTCATGCTGTAATTATTCAATTGTTTATTGAGGGTCCCCAATAGGTTTCTCCGGGATACGGGATTCCCCTTATTTGAAGCTCGGGATTGGAAAGATTCGGGATTGAAAGTATGCGCGGGAGGTGGGATGCCAAAAATAACCCTCAGGATGACGGGATTGCTCGAAGTTTTGGGTAGGGATTACGGGATTGAAAAACCCTCTTGGGGAACCTCATTATTGGCTGATAATTTTCCAAATGTCACATTCATCAGCGTGAATAGTGGTAATACCACTATGTGAAATTATAGTAATACACAGCATCTGGAACAACTAGAGAGTTTCCATTAGGCTTTGTTCACACTCTACCGGATAGATTCTGCGTCATCACGAAAATCATACCGGATATAGCCTGCGTGGCCGGCGTTGAAAGGGGAAGGGGGAATTTGGGCGCGCGCGAGAGCGTGTGGGGCGCCCCACACGCTCTCTCGCGCGCCCAAATCAACGCCGGCCACGCAGGCTATACCGGGTAGGGCTTCTGTTCACACACAAGAACGGTTGCGGCGGCGCGATTTCTGTGACGGCGCGAAACTGCGCCGCGCTGATCTCGAAAGTGGAGAGTAACATATCGGAAGGGTTTTATACCATACTTTGGTGCGGTGTGAACACCTAATTACATTAAAACTCAACAAAAAAAACTGTCAGGAGGCTACAGAAATGTTGTCTGCTCTGCAAATACAAGGACTAGATTTTAAAAATCCATACTTACACTAGAATTTGACAAATTAAATGCGGCGGGGAACTGTCGAATGCTGAATGCCAAGTTGTAAAGAGCATGTGAAGAACTGTTCAACACACCACCTATGGAGGACACCAAATCTGTGCCAACATCATAGTCGGTAAAGTATCCCAAGATATAATCTATTACATGACCGGTCGCGTTCTGAACCAGGGCATCGGTGGCATACGTGTCTTGGCTTCCAGGTTTGAGGTACAAGTTAGGACTCAGTTGAAGGGGATCAGCTTGGCTAGAAGTCTTGGTGTTGTCCTTGGTTTTCAGTAACAATGCTAGACCAACAATTAATAGAATCGGTGGAATGATCACCATAAAAATGATCTTTGATGGGGAGCGAACGGTCATCAACCAACGGATCTGTGGAGATAATAAAATTGTATATCCATTGTACCTTTCATCACAGCTGGCCCAAACTCGAAAGGATTATAGAGCGAAGAAACCAGCTCAATTGAAACGCATAAAATGGCCATAAATCGACTCGGGACCTCAAAGGAAAGAGGAAAGACAACTTAAGTGAGGTTAGCCGATTTCTATTTAAATCCTTTCATATTCGTAGGAAACAGAAACAATGTTTTTTTTTAACGCACAAATGCATATATTTCGAACGTTATACAACAATGCCGTGATCACTTCAGAGAAAGGGATGTTAATAACGATCCTGAGATCATTGCGACTATCGCGCGTTCCGTGAAAAGGGGCGGCGGCGGGAAAAGAAGGAGAATTCGTTCTCTGTTCCCGCCCCCTCGCGTTTTTCGGTTACATTTTAACGATCTTTTTCCTTTACTACATTACTCTAACTTGGAGCCTGCAACAGGCTAAGTTCCACATGGGCAGCAATTTCAAAGAAAAATTTTACTGGTCAATATTATAGCTCACTGAAGCAATTGATTGAAGGATTTCTTGTACTGTCATTTTTGCAAAAACAGTTTCTACAGTCTGAAAGTAAATTCCAGATGAAAAGCTACATACTAAACCATGATTTCACGAGTTACTTTTGTGTCAAGACACAAGAAAATAGTTAGAACCAACCAAAGTTGAAGCATGAAACGTGATGTAGGTCATGCAAACATACCGTAAGTAAACCTAACAACTGTTGCTTTTCCTTCCATAAATCTTCATTTGCTTTCTCCTTAGCTGAACTATTATTTAGCTCTGCCCCTGCTGTGTAAAACATGTTGGTGGCGCTTTCCAAGAGCTTTGCGTTTTCGTCCTGAATGTGCTATGAAGGTAGCAAATAATACCATTATTGTGGCGCTGTGACATACCTTCAATAAACCTAGCAGCTGTTGTTTTTCCTTCTGCGAAGGTGCCCCTGAGTTCTGTCTGAGTTCAGGCTTATTTAATTCTACACCGCCAGTGTTTAATGCATTAACTGAACCCGAAACCCTCGAGGCTCCATCTTGAATAGTAAGGACATCTGAGGGAGTTAGCAGCTCTCCAGTAACCTCCCTCGCATCCTTAAATGAAACGTTAGATACATAGATAGATGGTGAGTTCGTTAGGAAGTTTCAGTTTGTTTATTAGCACCTTTTGCAGCCTTGGATTGAATTACTTTTACAGTTCAGTAATGTTAGACAAACATCAATCGTTTAAACAGGAGCATATTTAACAGTTACAATTAGCAAAAGCCATCTGCAGTAAAAAAGATCTTGTGTAGTAGCTGGAGGAGGAGTGAAGCATGTGGATTTGAATTACAAGACTTTCCTGGACAAATTCCGCACGCAAAGCAAGGTGCGACGGCAGCGAGAACGTCAAGAAAAAAAAAACAATTGGTTTACAAGGCAAAACTGACAACTTTGCGCGTGCATCACACTTTTTTGTACATTTCTTTGTCAACACTGCACGACTACGACGTGAAAATGCCTAATTTAACTTTTTATGGAGGACGTAAAGAATAGACGACGAAATTTCTGAACTTGAATATGGTTCTTAGGAATTCGACTCCAGGAGGTTTCGCCTACGTTTGACGAAGTAAGTGGGTAGGAATAATCGCGATGAAGACTTGAAAAACGCAAATTCACTTTTAAGAGATGTTTTCGCTGCCGTCGCGTTCTCGGATCTTAAAAGTCCCTAACATCACCCACTGGAGAGAGACGTTGGGAGGGTTAGCAACAGCTAATATTAAACTTGTCCAGGTGTTACAACACATGACGATGCAAAAAACTCATATATTCAACAAATTACCACAAACTACCTCTCAGTTTTTGCCCAAAATATACTACCATTCAGGGGTTTCAATAAGCACCGACGACCGACGAAACGCGTGGGCTACATTGCTCAGAGAAGTCGGCTATTTTTTTCTCCCAAGAAGAAGCAGCTAGTTTGAATTATGTCATGGACAACAATAAAATTTGTTCACGCAGAAATGTATGTAACTTATTATAATTATCGTTTGTTCATTGCTTGCAGGAGTTAATTGTGTGGGTAATAAATCAAAATTTGCCAATTTGGACTAAAACCCAAATCTTCTTGAATGGAAAACTCGCTCTTTTATACTCAGTTTAGTCTCCTAAACGCTGGAAATCGCTTATTAGGGCTTTGCAATTTTAAAATTTTCTGAGGGAGCATGCCTCCAGACACCCCTTGAAAACGTGGACTGTTGATACAGTCAGTTACTCTGTTCAAATCCGCTGGTCTAATTCAATTTTTATTGAAACCCATGGCCATATTTGAAGACAAAGCTAGGTGATTCTTTTCTGTTTTTACAGTTGCGCATGCCCTCAGGGTGGGGAGGAAGGGGACAACCTCGTTCTTAATGGTTCTCGGAAAGAACCCTGGTAATGAGTTTGGGGAACGGGGACTGAGTTGATACCATATTTAGTGAAAAGACCAGAGAAGACTGATGACCGTTTGAACTTGCGTTGCTGTGAGGGACAGACAGAGTACTAAACTGGATTTTCAAGACATGTAGGCTGCAGGCGGTTGGCTTATACAGCTAAACAGTATATTTCCAACAAAAGTGCAGCAATTCCTGAGTGATTACCTACCTGAATTGACTCGTTTTCTTCCACAGACTCGCTTGTTTCATCACTGGTGTCTTCCAGTTGGAGAAAAACCTCTTCCAGGGTTGTCATGGATACACCATAACTCGTAACACCCAATAACGGAGCAGCACAAACATCAGCACTGTCATTATGATCTTCAAGGGCTTTAAGTAAATCTGACGAAATTATATAACATATATTATTATATTACATTTATAATATTTATTATTATATATTATGTTATCATATTACATTTGACAATGTTAATCAAACATAGATTCTGATGGTTGATGAATAAATTATAAAATACTGTCAAATGTCTCCCACAAAGGACTGACCATACCCATGTTAGTCTGCAAGTAAGCTCTGGACTCCGGCTCAGGATGGGGATGGGGCTAAAAGGCCCCACTCCCCACCTCTGCAGTGAAGAGTTGGATCACCACTGACAGACTGCTATACTCTTGTTGCTCCGCCCACCTTGACTCGCTTCTGCTATTTGCCATGGGACCAAATTTCATCCTGATTTATTCATTAACTTTAATATGCTCTAATTGTACCTTATTATATTTCTTTAACCTGCGATCAGGCAGTCCTACTTCCTTTTTCTTTGCCTCTCCGCTGAATTTTGCGCTTCCCGAAAAAAAAGATCGACTGATCGCAGGTTATATTTCATTGAAATTAATCTTTTTTAAAAATTATAGTAATGGGAACAGTTGGCAAAATGTCAATAATTTTTTTCTTTCTCAACCTTTTTTCTTACTTTTAACTTAGGGCACTTACCAAATAAACTTAGCAAAACTGGCTGGCTTGGCCAGACCTGTCCAGTCATCAGGAAAATTCCACTAATAATAAGGACAATCCAGCCCGACCAGTTTATTTCTAAACACTATATACCCCGCTGTGATGGGTTTTAGTAAAAATTTTTAGAAAAGACTAACATTTCCTTTTCAAAATGCAGGGTCTGGCCAGCCACTTCTGACTTTTGGAAAGCATCCCTATTTATTAATTAATCTATTTATCATTTGAATAATTTTACACAGGGGAGATTATTAAAATGCTCTCCTGAATATCAGAGCCAACAATACCTGGGAAGGCAGATAGTTGCTCCATTGGAAGAGAAAATGCCATTTCTTTGCCATGATGACGAATAACTTCAGCACCTTGCACTTTGCTCTGAATGAGGTCAGTTAGGCGGTCTGTGTCACAATCATCTGCTAATGCCATGCTGGAAATTCACAACACCCAGATTTTTCCATGGTGACTGAGCAATCATGTTTCTTTATTAGTATTTAGTGTACAGAGAAATGCCTAGATTCATAACAATTTCCCAGAATTTCCAACATACAGAGATGAGACAGTCACCTCAACATAAAGTATCATCTCTCCTAACAGCCACTACTCCACAAAGGTAAACGGCCACTAAATTGCACCTTTTAAGATGCAATTTAGTGAAAATACGTGAAAATGATGTGAAAATATCCTCTCCAAATAAGCCAGTTAAAGGTCAATGATGTAAAAACTGATTTACTCACTTTGAACACCAAGCATACTTCTGGAATGTCATATTGTGTCAAAGGGAAGAGGCCATTAAGGTATGAAAAAACTGAACTGTAAGAAGTAATGGTAACAATGTATTTTGTGGTTTTGCAGCTTTCTTGCATGTTTAGATTTCCTATGTAGCTTTTCAGTGTTCACAGCTTTCTGTGTTTGTAATGAGCATTTTTTGAAAACTAAAAATGTGCTACCCTGCTTAATCACCAAAAAAAAATTGGTTTCACATATTCACACCCTTCTGTCCCAATAAAGCCACCTCTCGAGAGTGAATGGCCCCTTACCATGGCACAACTGGTTAGAGAGCTATTTTAGAGAGGTTAAACTTAGTCCAAATAGAAACTTACTTTAAATGGTATCCAATTCCAAAACGATTCTTCAGGAAAAGTGAACTACCAGCACAGCGCACCTTTCCCTTTGACAAAATAGCCTTGTAATCTGCACACAAAAAATAAATAAATAACACATGTATACATTGCAACTAAAAGTCACTGCGGATGAAATTGAGTGTGTGTTAAAAATTTTGGACTTAACTCTGCAAGTCATGGAAAAAGAGTACAATTATTTTGTACAATACCAGCTAAAATATCAGCTTCATCCATGAAATGTGTTGTAAGAAGAACAACTCTGTCTTTCGCCTTCTCTTGCAACAAGGACCACATAAGACGTCTAGAATATGGATCCATTCCACTTGTAGGTTCATCCAATATCACAACCTTTTTCATTAAACAACAACAAAAGAATATTGTGAAGAGACACAACTATCTTAGAAACATTCATTTGGCAGACTAATAAATTAGATGGCATTCAAACATTCTTTTTCAAGATTGCTGTCCTTCTCAGCATTGGGGTCTCTGATATTATTATGTGATGGTGAGATTTCACACAAATTATATTAATATTGATCTCTTATAACGCATCTGATTGCATAATCCACAAGAAATCTTATAATAAAGAATAATAGTTGCATATTCTGGACAAAAAAAAACAATGCTATAATTTTTAAAAACAACATGCAGAAACCCTAAAACTTTTTTAACTTGTTTTGAATTAAAAAACAGTAGGTATTCTGCTCCAAATCTATAAAAATATATATTTTTTGGCAGCGTATGATGTGACCATGTGAACATTCTGCAGACTTGGACTTATGCCTCACACAGATCATAAGCACCTTTGGATTTCCTACAAGTGCCACACCAACACAAAGCTTTCTTTTCTGTCCTCCACTTAAATTCATCGACAAAGTGTCCTTCTGCTCAGTGAGGTCTATGTCCTTCAACAACTGAGTAACCTTGAAAAAAGAAGTATCAAAACTATTAAAAATCATATTTCCTACACAAAACAACATTGTAACCGGCAAAACACCCACTCCAGCTCAACAGGTTGAGCTAAACTTGTAAATTTTTTAAAACAGGCAAAGTGGGAAGCACCATAACCAATCATTCACAGCACGAAACTTGTTATGTGGAGGCCCCGAGTTCAAGTCCTGCTTTTCCACTGCCAAACTGGATTTAAATTACTGTTCAAGGTAGAACCGCTGCTTTTTCATGCAATGAAATAGCCAAACTGGTTTGCAACCTGCTGGCAGATGGGATTCCTAACGTTGTTTGTGTTCTATTAAACTTGTTTGTTCTTAGTTCATAGCTAGCCCCCCTTTAGCCTCTATGCTAAAATGCATGTACTACCTAGGGTCTTCAAAAAATGGACAGAAATATTTTTCTTGAAACTGTGTTCAATAAGTGAAAGTGCTACAGCACTAAGTGTCCCACTACAAAATTTCTTGATCACTATGACTGCTTAGTGTTAACAGAGAGAAAAAATTAAAAGTATTTACTCTTGTGTCTGCCTCTTCTCCTTCAATTCCTTTTAGTCCACAGTAGAATTCTAAATGTTCCTTCACAGTCAAGAAGTCAAACAGAACATTGTCTTGAGGGCAAACACCTAAAAAACAGCATAGAGCAAACAAAATAAATTTTAATATTTATTCTAATGTTTTAACAAGAGGGGTGAAAAAATTGGAATAAGCTTAAGAACAGATCATATCTCGAAGACAATGACACCTAGAACTGCAAAAGTACCGAGAAATGGGACTGAGTCGTTGAGACACAAATCATAGACCTCGACCAAAATAAGAGTTTACCAAGTAACTCGATCAGTCCATGGCAAACACCAAATAATGGCCCAGCAAGACTTCTTATAACATGATAACAGTATACTGTAAGGTTTAAAGAATAATGTTTTCCAATAAAATTATTATGATGGTTTATTAATGACAAGTATCCAAGGAAAAGATAAAAAAAGTTACCAATTAACTTTCTTATTTCCTGCATCTGATTTGGGTCAGTGATATCCAATCCATAAACAGTAGCATAGCCACCAGATGCAGGAGCCACTCCTGTGATCATAGCAATCAGGGTTGATTTGCCTGCTCCATTATGACCCAAAAGTGCAGTGACCTGTCCTGCGTAGATATCCATGCTTACTCCTGTTGGAACCAACAAAAACCAGTAAAATGAAGCTCAGTTAGATGCAACCCTCTGTTTGACACAGAGAAGTTATCAATGCAATTAACAACAATTAAATGTCATACCGATATAAGTGAAATCAATTACTTGATTCTTATTATAGATAAAATTATTTATAAAAGCATACAGATTTACAAAAAACTTGAATAATGTATCTTATCACTGGTAAATTAATTTATGCCAGAAATATCATGATTAACATTGTTCATCATGGGCAAAATATTTCTTTATTGATTACCATCAACAGCAACTATTTCTTCTTTTCCGTGGAACACTTTCCTCAACCGATGAATACTAGAAAATATAATGAAGCACAATAATTATTTGCATCTTTAAAATGTGGTACTTAAGGTGTCTTACCTTTAAAGGTCGGGAGTTTAATCTCAGACATTGACCTGAGCATCAAATTAATTTTTCCTTAGAATAGATTACAACTATTAATCACACAGGGGGTTTCAAGAGAACATGATCACACCGTGCCAGTTAGTTTCTTTATCATTTACCACCTTCTCAATTCCACATATGGAAGACGTTATAAGGCAACAAAGGAAACCGCCAGGAAGGTTAAATGTTTTTTGCATATGTGATTTCGGCCTAATAAAGTGGAAATGATTGGGAAAATTTTAAACACTATGTTCTTTAACCTCCCAAAAAGGTCAAAGACCAAAATTTGGTTAGTTCTGCACACATTGGAAAATAAATTAGGGAAATATCTAGGTGCCATTTTGCACTGAGGCCTTCAATTTTAGTGTTGTTAAAAAAATAGTTGACCAGCTAGTGTACCTTATTGCTTCATTTCCATGCATATCAGCATGTACAGTCTCAATATCTTCAGAACTCTCTTGCTCTCTTGCTGACATCTCTCTGTTAAGTCCTTCCTTTTTCCTGCCATTAAACAGGCTTTTCCAGAAGGAAGGTAGAAAGATGAAGTATGGTGATCTCCGCTGCCCATACTGAGTAGGAATCACGTTATCAAGATAGAGTGCCAGGAAAAAGTAAAGAATGATGTCTACTATCAACATCACCACATAGTTAATAGGTGGAAAACTTCCTTTGGTGGTCAAGTTGTCAAATTGTAGACCTTCATCATCAACAGCCTAAAAATATAATAATATTATAACATATAAAGCAGAGCTCCTGGTAATTAAAATACTAACTTTCGACTTAAAGTAAGGGTTAATGGTTGATTTTTAAGTCTGGAAAAATGCGTCATTTCAAAATAATAAATTTGGCTTATCATGGACTGGCATACACTGTTCATTTGTTGATAAAAAAAATATTGCACAATCTATAAAATTCAGCTAAAGTTAAACAATTTATCATGTGTCTACTATTATAAGCCATGGCTGTTGTGGTGTCCCAGCCACACTTTTTTGTACTTATTTGTATAGTTGCTGAATTGAGTGTGATCTTGGTGGAGTCAATTTAAATAATATATTAAATAATAATAAAAAAATATTATTATAAAATCATACCATGTATATTGCACATTGAAATAGGACACTCAACATGTTCAACATTTTTTAATTATTGTCATTGAATGAGGATAGAGATCATGGATTTTATTCCATTCAACAAGTTGCAGTTTTGTGAACAACAAACAATCCTTTTAAAATGCTGAATTTGTTTTCTGCTATTCAGAGAGCTGCAACATTGCTTACTGTTTGTTGAGCAACCAACGGTTAGAGCCAAACAAATTTAACTGACCTGAGAGACAAGGAGAGCAAAAGCAGTTGGTGAAAAGAGAGACACTCCCCATTTTGCTGGGTCCGCGACATCAGCAGTGATGAGTGGAATAGCAATACAACCCAGTGCAGGACTCATTATCGACACCACTACACCTGCAGTCTTGGCAACCTTAAAAAATGGTGACAGAAAAAAGGCCAGCATAATGATTGACAAACCATACAAGAAAAATAATATGACCATTAGAGCATAATTGCTTCCACCCAAGCGTCCGGCTGGCACCAAGATGGCATTCAAGATGAGAGAGGCAACAAGCAGAACTACTCCATAAGTAACGCACCAAGATAACCAGTAGGCAATATCTGACATGCCCATGATTCTCATCAAGTCTTTGAGCTTCTTCTCCTTTTCCAGAACCAGATTAATTAACAGGATAACTATGTATGGTGTGAAGGCCAGCACCATGTAAATTGATGCTGTTATTGCAAAACCTGTAAAAGATTGAGTGAAGGATTCTTTGGGCATCATTTTTGCTTGGATGTTTGGAACAACATGGGATGGTAAACTGGCTTCAACCTTCAAACAAAAAAAATTCAAACACTATATTATTATATTTGTAAGAGACTACTGCTACCCTTGACAGAAAGGTATAAAAACATATTTTTGTATTTTAGTTAAATTTATATCTTAGCCTGATGTTTACCCGTGTATAAATAAAAGTAATGATGATGATGATGATGATGATTTAAACAAAACTTAGCCAAAACACTAGACCCCAGGGGGGAGGGGGTTGGGTCTCTCCCAATGGGGTCATGATTTCAGGTTTCCTGATCTTAAACAGGCTATTCATTTAAGGGATGTTTCCAAGAATGGGATTTATTACTTAAAATGCATGAAGCTAAAGCCATTTGAATTATTCAAACAGACAGAAGTTGCTTCCCAAAATAGAAAAATTTTGTGAAACAGGGTATAAAATTGAAATGGGTAACAGTTCAAGTGCATTAATTCTTTCCAAAACAGGGTCAAACCTTTGAGGACACAGATAGTACACGGACAAGCAACACAGTCACCCCCCCTCCCCCCTCCCATCCTCCCCTAGCAATGTCTTAATAATAAATGTAAAATTTTATTATCTATTAAACCTACAGCCCCAGACAAAATAGTTGGGACACTTGGTCACTTTCACTCTCTCTGCCTTTACAAATCAAACTTCAAAGAACACAGTAAGGTGGTGTAGGATTATACACCCGGGGGGGCTGGGTTGGGGGGTTGCTCCCATATAAAAGTGAAAGGGATGCTCGTCAGAAAATAAAGATTAAACTCCTAAGGGAGACCAATGTAGGTGTGGCTCAAACTTAAACTGACCCCTATAGGAGACCATACTAAAGCAGACATCACAGCAAGCTTTGTAAATTTCTTTATGCACAGCCCGAAGAGATACCTGAATGGGCAAATATACTGACTTTCTCTCCCAAACACCCTAAGTGAGACCAAAATCTGCAGTTACAGCCCTAAGCGAGACGACAAGCATCCCTGTCACTTTTCCATGGGAGTCTCCCCTTCCTCTGCTGGGATTGTAGATGGCCTCTAACAGCTTGTGGATAACTTACCATAGTAATTGCAGCATCAATGCTTGCTTGTATGGCTGTCACATGTGCAAAAATGTACGAGTTAGCAGGACAGGAACCCAAACTTGGATCACGACATTGACCCTGACCTACAAAAAAAGATCAGAAGAAAGAAAGAAGTTGTTCATTTCTCTACCCTGTTTGAGAAAAGATCCACCTTATTCAGGGCTGTGTTCTGGCACTGTCCAGTGGCCCCTAGCTGCTTACTTTTGCTATTGGGCAACTAGGAAATCTTAGCTTTTTCATAGAAATCCTATGCTGGGTAGCCTGGATTTCCCAGGTTCAGAGCACTTGGTTCCCTTGAATTTCTTTTTCCTTAGAGCACAATCTTGACACTTTTGGTTTGGGTTTTTGGTTTTGATTTGGTTTGGGTGAGAATTTTTTTTTCTCCACACCTCTGGTGATACAATTCTTTTTTCCCAACATACAGCGTTGTAATATATTTTTTTTCTCCACAATTATAAGCCTTGAAAGAGATTTTTCCTCCGGGTAATTCCTTGCAACAATTTTTTTTGGGAGGGGGGCAGCGTAAAGTGCAGACTGCAGACTGACTACGGACTATTTGTTTTTAGGGTTAGAAAACAACAGGACTATTGTTGTCATGTACTCATTTGAATGGTCTACAGCCTGTGTTTTACACTGACCAAATTTTTTTCCCTTGAAATCACCCTGCAGGATATTTTTTACTGAAATCACCCACATCCACCCCTCAAAAGTCAAATGGTCGGCCCCTAATGTGATTGTTTTCGGCGACTAATCAGGAGAGACCTTACAAGCAGCTCCTACACAACTGCCTTATGAACAGGGGTTAGCCCGGGGGGGGTGGGGTCGGGGCGGGGCGCGGTAGGATGGTGATTCAAGATGGTGATAGGTATGGCGGTGGGGCTTTGCTATTATGTCCTCTTTTCTGACTTGCAAAGACATAACAAAAATAATCATTAATGGGAATTGCTTCGAGCAAAAAACCGGCCTTTCCATGGAGTGAAGCCACAGACAGAAATATAAACACTTACCAGTGAGTCGTTCCTCGGGGTTGGGAATAGGGGCTGACTTCGTACCAACGTGCAAGGTATAAGCCATCTTGTCGCTCTTGCCTTTAGCAAATTCAATTCCCATCTCAAAGCCCGTGCTTTCGCTGTACTTTCTGTAATAGTCCAACATGCTGTCCGTATCGTTGAACTCCAAATAACTCACTTTCCCCGAGAAGTTGTTCATATTTTCGATAACCTGGCGCGCGTTTTGAATGTCATTGACCACATATCCAACGATAAAACCTTCCCGCCCTGAACTCGATGGAGCGAGGGCTGAAACGTTAAAAGTTGGAATGTCTCTGTCTCTGACAGGAGCTAGTTTTTGCTTTGGAATGGATAATCCAATAACCAAGAGAAGGACTACCCACCATATTGGAACAAGCACTTCTTGTAATGTTTCTCGTAAATTTCGTCGTTTGATTAAATAATTTTTACGAAGAAGATATTTAGTCTGCCTTAAAATCCCCATTCAGTGAATCAACCAAAAGACACAGTGTTTTCTTTGATCATCCACTATCCGTAATTCACCCCTTTGAGCACTGCTTACAGCTGAAACAGCTGAATCGAGAACGTACATACCGCTCGCTAATTTATCTGTTCAAATGATGACCTCATAACCTCTATAAGAACCAATCAGAGAGTGCGCCCACTTTTAGCATATGACATATAATGACATACGCTTTCGAATGCATGTTTACGTAATAAGAAGGAAAAATCTAAACATTTTGGTGACTTCAAAATCCCATGACTTCTTTTTATAACACGTCGAGTGGCAAATCCACTTGATTTCCATAGATACAACAACATACATACATACTACCACAAATTTCTGCAATTTGATTGACTTAAAGCAGTGGTATTTCAGCTTTTTAAAATTTGAAATACCTATATGTGAAAACTTTTGTGGGTAGTAGTATGAACAAATAATAGCATGATTTTTACGTGATATTTGGCAGAAATACCACTTGCGATATTTCAAAATTATCTCAGCGTATAACAATTTTGACAGATCACTTGTGGTATTTATGGCAAATATCACTACCAATCATACTATTACCTTTACAAACTGCATTTATTTTTGTTCTCGCCAGGCAAAGACCAGTGGACTCTTTTTTTTTCGTTCTAAGAGGATGAACTTTCAATGATTGGCCATATGGTACACCAGTATGAGAGAGGTGCAAATCTAGTGTATTACTGGTACTTTGTATCCTTGTGAGTGACTTAGATAGGCACAGCTGAAACTCTCAGAAACTTGTTAAGGTTTAAAACAAAATTCATTTATTCCTTTTCCATTTTACCCACAAAGAATTCAATTATGCATTTGCTATCATATGGGGCATTAAGGGATCATAAGGACACCTGCTTTATTGGCGCGACTCAATTCATTTTAACCACTAAGAAAAACCAAAAAATCAGCTGAGTAAGAAATGTCATTCCAAGTACTTTTGGCATGATGCCCTTCAAGGCCCCTTGAAGGGCATAGCCTAGTTAAAGAGCATAGTCTACAAGTAAGCTGCCGTTTTCGGTGACGTCAAGCAGTGCTTTCCCCACAACACAAAGATCTGCTGTATGAGACTACCCTAAGCACGGGACATTTATTAGATAGGGGGTGTCACTTAGATCATTTACGGTACCCATTTACAAGCAATCTTAACCCCTAAAAGGTATGAGACGAAACGCACTTAAATCCCGTCAAGCCCTCTCTTAGGCTAGGGACAACGAGGAACTGAGTTCATTACAAATAGGAACTTTCAGACCTTCACTGCATTCCAGTCTGGGGTGCACTCACAGTGAAATAAGGTGGGGACAACTTCAAGCATATCACTATATTTTGTCAAATTATCCTAGCATTAAATTGGTGCCTTTGTTCACAGCAACTGGGAGCAAGGTACCCTGTGAAGGTAATAATATTGGTTCAGCTTTTATCATAAGAGAGTACTTTCAGTATTGATGTGAAAGAAATAGCTTCAAGTTGATTCAATTAATATATGCAAAAATTATTTGTAAATCAGAAGCCCAATGAGTCTTATGTTAGCAGGGGGATCGGACTAAAACAGGACATGGTAGCACAGTATGAATTGAATAACAAGGTCCATAATTGGCTTTCTAAGGAGAAAGAAACGTCCTTTAATTGCTCAATTCTTTACAATAACAGTCTGTACTGTTCTTTTTTTCAACATCCTCACAATTTTTTCAGAAATTTGTACAAAGGTGCAGGGTTACTGGATCTGTAGCTCATTCAAAGATGCAAAATAAAAGGCACCTTGGCTTCATTTCTTCTTCTGTTGTACAACTCTTTGCTCCCAGTAGATTTGTTCTTCAATGAAAGTCTTTTTTCCTACCTTATGGGTAGGCTTATGTCTGTTTTAATGCTTGAATCTATTATATGTCTTTAGCGATCATTTCTTAGCCTACCACTTAGCCAAGTTAAGAGCCCTAAGCCACAAACCTTGTTTCAAAGTTCTCAACCAGGTTTTACTACAGTGAAATGCAAGTTTACAGCTACCAAGGTCCATCAGAAAATCTTTTGCAGTCTTTGACCATAAAGCCTCACATGCTTTGATATCTTCAAGCGCAAGGTTCCTCTGACAGTTTGAATTCCTTGCACAACATTTCCCATGACAAAATTAATAATGTTTCCATGCTTTCTAGCCCACATAAAAAAGGTTAAAAAAGGGGCTGTTTATTTGTTCTTTTTGGATGGAAGTGGGGCATTGTTTTGAAGTTCTGTATGCTCTGTAATCTTCAAGCGAACAGTTCCTCTGTTGGTTTGAACTCCTTGTACGACATTGCACCTCAAAAACTTCTCAGCACTTTCTGCCTCAGCTAGAAGCTCTGCAATTTTTGAAGGATCAGTCTCATTTTTGTGTTTTGCAAACTCAGTTCTTATCCTGTGCTTGCCCGCCTCCGAGGCCTGTAAATCTCCTTCAAATACTTTGAGTCTTGTTCTGTGAAGTAACCGGTAACATGATAACACCTACAGATATGAAGATAAAAGAATTATTGGGGATTCAGATCTCTTCAAGGTAGGATAGAATTGCCAGCCCAGCGATAAAACCCACTTAAAAAACAGCTCCAAATTTCATTCCTTCACCAAACTCAAGTAACTTCGTAATTTTAACATCAGTTGCATAATCATAGTTTACTTTTGATCGTTTTCCTAACTCACATGCTGTGCTCTCAAATTTTTTTACAATTTTCTATAGGATTTAATGGAGCCAAAACAAATAATAATGTTATAAATTAATAATTTGGGGAAATAAATACATTTTACGCATCCTACTGATGAACAGTATGACTTGTAGATATTTTTAGTGGCAACAATAAATATTTTATTTGCCTTCTGTCTCCTTCTGGTCAACCTTAATCGAAACTTGCTGCAATCAAAAGGGTGATGTACATGTACTTTTGACCTAATTCAGAATGATGCCAAAAAAAGTTAATGACCCCAACCTGATCTCAAGGGTCTTCCTTGTTTTCCAACTTAGAAGAAGAAGGGGAGGAGGAGGAGAAGGGATGGGAATGAGGTTGTCAATAAGCAATAAAAAAACCTGCTGAAAAAGGTTTTCCCTGAGTACCACAGGATTCCCAAGTAACACAGCATTCCCAAGATTAAGAGTTGCTTTGCAATCAAGGCTGTCACTAGGATTTTAAGTTCCCTGCTACGTGTAAGTAGTGGCCAGGAAATCGAAGAGCTAAAAAGGTCTTTTGGTTCTATTTACTCTTTGTTTCTTGTGAAAGTAGCCAGGGAAAATCCCCAACCACCAGTCCTTACTGACGGCCCTGATATTTAATGATTATGTATGCATGTTTTGACTCTCTTCATATTAATAATAGATGACTGTATGGGGCTGTACGAAAATCTTACACTAATACTATTCTCAGCTCTGGATAGCTATCCACAGACCACAGCAGAATTTGGAATTCGAAACATCACAATTTATCTGTTTGTACTGGAAGATCTTCAAATTCAAACAGATGCCACCTCCCCCTTAATTGCCTGGATAAATCATCTCAGTCTTCAGTTCTCAGAGATTCTTTACGATGTTCAAAAATAACTAAATTGGTTCATTTCCCCCTTACCTTTGACCTCAAGACGCTCATTGCAGGCGAAGGAGAAGGCTTGGTCGCTAAGGATATCGCAAAGTACTGGTACTAGCTTCGATCTCAGTCCACTAGCGGTAAAACACAAGATGGCGACGACATCGACAAAGAAAGCAAGGAAACAAATTTCTCCACCTATTGGTCCTCGCAAGTCGGACAATTCGTCCGGGAGCACATACAATATTTGGTATAATAAGAAAGTTGGCGAAAGGATTCATTCGAGGGAAAAATTTAAGGCTAGTACACGATGCAATATTTCAAAAGACAGCGGGGAAACAAAAGGTAGTTTAAGGCAATGGGATGGAACTTTCCTGTGTTTAAAATTTGCCAGAGGCTGTTGCCCATTTGGACATGAATGCTCATGGATTCATGGTTTGCCTTCCGATGAATTTGATGCAAACTTGGAGGCGACAAAAGACTGCTTTGGTAGAGAGAGGCACGAAAATGTCCGAGAAGATCAAAGTGGGGTTGGTTCGTTTTCAGCCGACCCGCAAACAGCGAGGACTCTTTATGTTGGAGGGATATCTGTAACCCCTGATATCCAATCCATTGTAAATGAACACTTCAGGGAGTGGGGGGAGATTGATAATGTGAGGGTATTGCAGTCAAAAGATGTGGCATTCATCCGCTACAAAAAACGGTCAAGTGCAGAGTTTGCAAGAGAGGCCATGCAGAATCAATCTCTAAACAGTGGCGAGATCTTAAATGTGAGATGGGCAACAGACGATCCTAATCCATGGGTTCAAAAGCGAAAAATAGAGAGAAGCAAAGAGCAGCTGACTAATGCAATTTTAGAGGACTATGATGGACCACTGATAATTCCTCAAACAAGAGATATATGGGGTCCTCATGAGAAGCGTTTTCGAAAGAAAAGTGACTCTGTGGACCCTGCAGAGGCAGTAGGTTATTACCCAGATACTGATTATCAATATGCTGTCTCGGATTTTCAATCCAGCTTACAGGTCAATGATATGCTTTCTAAACCAGTGATAAGCTACGGCACAGCAAGTGATGCACAACCAAAAACTTTATCTGATCTTGTTAAGTGGTCAAAAGATCAGGCACTTCTTGACAAAGCAACAGAACAATCACATTTAACAGTCAAGAAAAATGCAAATGAGGCCAACAAAACTGAACCAGGAAGTTTGTCTCTGATTTCTGCCTATGATTCCTCAAGTTCAGATGATGAACATTAAAATGAGAAAAAAGAATTTTTCACAGCCAGGTTCATTATACTGTGTGATACTTGTACGTATTTTCCATAAACATCTTATTCAATTAGAAAAAGCACGGTAAAAAAACAATGTTCCATGATGTTTTTCAGTGTCTTTATGACTGTCAAACAAACTAAAAAAAAAATTAAATGCATTTATTATTATCCTCTCCACTTACTGGGCTTTTAAGGTGACTCGACCCAATTTTTATGGGGGGGGACCATCCTACTTTGAAGCTCTCTGGTATCCCCACCTTTACTTTTATCGTAAGTCTAACACATAGAATGGATAACATATAGATCAATCTACAATATAACATAAAGTTTTTGGCGATCGGAGTAAATGTCACGTGGTTATAATGCCACACCCCTTTGAGGTCTGAGTCGAAAATCTGCTGTTGCCAGCATTTTTTCGTGAAAATCTCTTGGCTACACATAGTGTGCATTAGTGCCTTACGCTGAACAGAGTTTCACCAAAATTGCAAAGACCCAATTC
Source organism: Porites lutea (assembly GCF_958299795.1). Taxonomy (NCBI): domain Eukaryota; kingdom Metazoa; phylum Cnidaria; class Anthozoa; order Scleractinia; family Poritidae; genus Porites; species Porites lutea. The sequence continues at coordinate 11,930,060 of NC_133206.1, forward strand.
GAGAAATTCAGCGGTTTCCAAATTTAGATCATAATTTATGCGAAAATGATAAGCAAACTTTACACGGATTATATCTAATAAACTATGAGATTCATCTCTTTATTTTGGGCATCGTTATAACAGATGGGTCCTTGCAAGTCAGCAAAACGCTTTAGGGCCTTGTTAATGCGCGCGATTTCAAGCAAAGCAAACATATAGAAATTATAATTTTCGCTATTTGTTGACGTTTGTCAGCGTTTAAGAGTCCTTCTCACGAAAAAAGCATTTTCTTAAAAATTCGTAGTTTTTTATCCTTCAAATTTTTTCAGGGCCACAATTGATTAACTAACTACCCGGACTCTGAATTTCATGGTCATTGAAAAACTGTGACATTATCTTCTATGAGCCCAAACTTGAGTAAACATTGAAGATTTTTAGCGTTTTGGCTGAGTTTGTGCTTTGGGAGTTGTCTATTGTTTCTTGTTCAGCACGCGTGCAATGACCACGCTTGGCTGACTTCCGAATGCTCACCGAGATATTCCCGTCACGACTTGGTTTAATTATTGGCTTGCATTAAACCTATGAAAAAATGATATTTTTTTAATAGTAAGTAGATTTAGTGTGTAGCACTTCTTGATTTTTTTGCAAAGGCACAAGAAGCACGAGAATTGATTAAAAATTGTGACTTAAACCTCTATGTATCACGCGATGGCCTGTCTCACTGTACCAAAATTATTATATCTCGGTGAGCATTCGGAAGTCAGCCAAGCGCGGTCTTTGCACGCGTGCTGAACAAGAATGCTGTATAATGACAGACTAGAAACAATAGACAACTCCCAAAGCACAAACTCAACCAAAACGCTAAAAATCTTCAATGTTTACTCAAGTTTGGGATTATAGAAGATAATGTCACAGTTTTTCAATGACCATGACATTCAGAGTCCGGGTAGTTAGTTAATCAATTGTGGCCCTGAAAAAATTTGAAGGAAAAAAAACTACGAATTTTTAAGAAAATGCTTTTTTCGTGAGAAGGACTCTTAAACGCTGACAAACGTCAACAAATAGCGAAAACTATAATTTCTATATGTTTGCTTTGCTTGAAATCGCGCGCATTTACAAGGCCCTAAAGCGTTTTGCTGACTTGCAAGGACCCATCTGTTATAACGATGCCCAAAATAAAGAGATGAATCTCATAGTTTATTAGATATAATCCGTGTAAAGTTTGCTTATCATTTTCGCATAAATTATGACCTAAATTTAGAAACCGCTGAATTTCTCGAATTGGGTCTTTGCGATTTTGGTGAAACTCTGTTCAGCGCAAGGCACTAATGCGCGCTATGTGTAGCCGAGAGATTTTCACGAAAAAATGCCGGCAACAGCAGATTTTCGACTCAGACCTCAAAGGGGTGTGGCATTATAACCACGTGACATTTACTCCGATCGCCAAAAATTTTATGTTATATTGTAGATTGATCTATATGTTATCCATTCTATGTGTTAGACTTACGATAAGAGTAAAGGTGGGGATACCAGAGAGCTTCAAAGTAGGATGGTACCCCCCAAAAAAACTGGGTCGAGTCACCTTAAGGGATACTGAAAAAGTATTCAAATGGGAGGTAACAATTCCAACTGGCAGGAGGCAAACCAATTGGCTACTTCACAAGCGTGGCCAAAGATTTGTACTCAGGACTACCAAGAACAAATCCAGCTAGTGATCATACAGGACTAGTGATCATACAAAATAATAAGCTTTCATGGAAGGCATTACTGTTCACAGTCCTCTATTTTTCCGTAAGATCATCGAGATCGAGCGCTTTGCGTTACGGGCTACCATCTTGCATGAGTGTCAAAACTACCTAGGGGGTGGGGGCGGTTTGGGAGGAGGCGAGAGAGAGAGCTATAATCCCCGACGCCCGCCCCCTCGGTACATTTGAAAATCAAGATACCCGTGACGGCCCGGGTAAGACGTGGTATATCTAAACGATCTCACGAAAAAATAGGGGACTGTGAACAGTGTAGGAACGTATTCAAAGGGGGAGGGAAGAGGGTAATTTTGGTGGATGAGAATGACGTGACAATTCTCAAACTGTTCGGGGGGCGGGGGGGTCTGTTGGAGGGCGCACTTCCGTGTTGAAGGTACTCTCACCATGATCCTTTTCGTACCGAGATTCAAAATGGCTGACTTGAAAGGGAAATTGTAACGCTGAGTACAAGAGCGAAATATGAAGCGTTCTGTAGATCAACCAGAAGATTTGCATTCAAAAAGAGCTCGACCCGATACCCCTAAAACAAAGAAAACCTTCACTGTCACACCAATCAAAGCCTTTCGTGGAGAACTCCCTTTCTATCGTCAGCCAGTTGAGGTCGGGTGCTTTTCTCTCGACGAGAACAGAGGCTTTCACGATGACAAACGACAACTGAGGATTTTTAGTCCTCCTCACAGTGTAGACTTCGATCTGCGTGCAGGGTATAAAGAGTTCGTTAAAAGAAACGAGGATGAAAAGGAGGGACTGGAACATCTGTTGCAGTGGACTAACCGCCATCGGGAGAAGTTTGAAGTCATTCAGAGTCCTTCTGCAAAACGGTTTCCAAGCGAGACACCCTCTAGCACAAAGTAAGAAGAGTATACTGGGTATCATTTAAGTAAAGATAAGAGATGGAGGCCTGCTTCACGAAGCCCCCTTCAGTTAAGATATATTCTAAGTATTTTTCCTATATAAAACGGCAGCCCCTTGTTATGAACTAATCTTAACTTAGGGAGGTTTTGGGAATGGTGATTTTCGTTTTTTAGAAGAGGGAACTAAAAGTTGCATCTGTTGTGACAAAGAACTGGGATGTGCCAAGCAAAGAGAAAGGGTAGATGCTACTCTTTCATGAGGGTAGCAAAGGGTTTATGCGTGACTCGTGATTAGGCCCAAATTTAGTGTGTGACGCGTGAAAGTTCCTAAAATAGGAACGTGATCCATGAAACTGGTTTTGCATCTGAAGCATGATTTATCTTATAAGATGTGCGGGACTCATGAATTATTTTTGGCATTTTTGGGATTGAACAGGGCCTTTGGTTTCATTCTTTGCATTATGTTTTTGTCTTGGTTAATAAATATTATTATTATTATATTATTACTACCAAAAGACCCCATGCGACCAGTGACCTTTGGGATTAATTTGTCCACTTCGGCAATTCTTGTGTTGCTTTGTTTTTGCGTTAAAGTGAGTGAATTGCCCTAACAAAAGGCCTCGAAGGTAACAGTTGCTGTAGCCTGCACAGCAGGCACCGGTTTTGTTAGGGCGAAGGGAGAAATTCTGAGGACACGCGCACACTCGAGGGGAAGAAAGTAGTAAAACTAAGCAAAAAACTAACCTGCGCCTGCCACGTAGGCTTAAGTCGCTAGCAGGTAAACAGAAACCACATCGGGGGCTTCGATTGTCATCAATTTGAACGCAAGATGTCCGGAAACACAAGTTTCCACATCCATGACTGGTCGTTAACGCCCTTTAAGATCAGCCCACCAACACTGTAATGAGAGAAGTGGGTAGAAACTGCGGTAGTCAAATAAAATGCAAATTGGGATCCATGATGGCTGTGTTTCAGTTCTTAGCCCCTTTGATTAACAGGTGAGATTCGTGACTCTGTGAAAATTGGTTTATAATCCATTTGATACGCAAAATTTTTAAAAATTTTTATGTGAAACGGGACCATGATCCCCTTTGCTACCATCTTTCATAGTTTCCTTACTTTTGCAGCCATTGGTTAGGGGTCATAGGTGTTTCAAATGGTGCAACGTAGCTACATGGCTATCCTCCTTGGAAGGCTTTGTGAGAGACCTTTTTTGTGGCAGGGGAGTGGGTGTTGGTCCAGGAGTAGTTCCTGTTTCTAAATATTGTTTTTGTTCTTCAAAATGCAAACCTCCAACCACTCAGAAACATTAAACATCTCTTTCTTTCAACAGTCAATAAGCCTCTGTAGTGGTTGACATATTTATAATGTCAACACAGGTGATGTTTGAAAATGAACTGCATGTTTAATGTCTTATGACAGTGGCAATTTCAAGAGTCTACCCAGTAAAATCTTGTTTTGGGTGTAAACCTGCCAGGTTTTTCAACATTGAAATCCCTGCTAAGAGCTCAAAAGATCAAAACAAACATTGCTTTCATGTATCTTCTTGGTAGAAATATCTCTTAGTGCCAGGAAAGACTTGCTTTTTGCTGACTATTAAATACCTGTTAGAAAGTAGAGAAGTTTGTTGAAACTTACTATAATCTTAAAAGTTGATATAAGTGTTGTTTACTAGCTTACACACAGATTTCATAACATGGCGAGGACATTTGACAAAGATCATGTGCACTCCATATGAGACAAGAGACACCTGGGAGATGGCAGCAACCCTACACAATGGAACCATCTACATTAGTGAGATAGAGACTGAAGAAAACAGAGAGAAGCGTGAAAATATGGAGGAAAAACACAAAGAGATGTGTTACTGGGGTTATAACTTTGAAAGCTATGTTACGTCACCTGTAGACAAGAGTCGTCATTGCAAGAATGGGGCAGTAGCAAAGACAGAAGGCTGTGCCAGTAATGACAGTGAAGCTTTTATCACAGTGATCAGAACCAGGCTGGGTAAACACTCTTTAGTGTTTGGTGCTGAGGTGGACTGCTGTGCCAAGGTTTGTTTTTTGTACATAGTCAAAGCTCTTGCAAGTGGCCACCTACGCAATTCGAAAAAGTGGTCATAACTTGAGCTGGTTGCTTACGAGAGCTTCAGAAACTCATTGATAATTCATAAAGAAAAAACAAGTCAGGCAAAGCGGTTGCTAAGGAAATGACCTTGAACTTTCACAAATACAAATACTGGACTGTCAAGATCTTTATTAATGAACCATTAGTGCAGTATGCAGTTTCATTAAAGTGTTGATTAAGTGGTCGCTTATGAAAGCTTAAAAACAAAGGAAAAATCCAGTTGGGTAATCCCAAAAGTGGTCACAGTTACTTACAGGAGCGGTTGCTTATAAGAGCAATTTCATTACAAAGTTTAAGTCAAAGTTCAAACAGGGTTTTACAAAAGTGGTCGTAACTAAAGCTGGCTGCTAACGAGAGTGGTCGCATAGAGACCTTTGGCTCTAGTTTGTATTGAGACATTTGAGAAATTATTTAGGAAACCTCGCTTCTTTCAAAGACAAGGTGGTTATGACAGTATACAGTGGCTGATCCAGGGGAGGGGCCTGGATGACCTACCCCCCCCCCCCCCGCCCCCTTATCTGAAGGTCTGGACCCACCGCTGGTATATGTTGAAAAATGCCTAAAATATTTACTATCGGTTACAGTTTTTTGCTGGCCAAGGGCTTTCAATGTAAATTTAGTAATTCAAAGAAAAAACACCCAAAATTATAAGGGATAAAGGACTGCTCAACCACAAGGCACATTATATGGTTACATCGGATACTACAGGGAATCTTATTTTCTCTATAGATTTTTCTACAAATACTGTATAAGGGTCTGTTTAAGTTTGTAAATGCATACCAGCATATATGGCTGCTAGTTATCTTTTAACAAACCATATTTAAAGATGCAAGAGGCAGTTTACAAATTCACTTGCAGATCAAGGCCATAAATGGACAAGTCTGTATGTATCTACTATCTTAAACAAACTCATGTGAACTTACTTTAACAGTTTTCATTTTTTTTATCACAATATACTGTAGGCAGAAGGTGATGCACCAGCAAATTACATAGAGCTCAAAACCTCCATACAGCCTCATCACCACAACCAACACTACAACTTCAAACGCTACAAGTTAATTAAGTGGTGGGCACAATCATACCTTGCTGGAGTGCCAAAGATTATCTGCGGTTTCAGAGATCACCATGGCCAAGTCAGGGAACTTCAAACATACAACACCTTAGCCATCCCTCGATTAGTGAGGGATGATGAGGGCTTGTGGGAATCCTCCATCTGTCTTAACTTTCTGGACAGATTTCTTGAGTGGGTGAAGACAGTAGTTGTAAAAAGTGGTCCTGGTGTTGTCTACTTGTTCTCCTGGAGGAGCCCTTTTGAGGAAGTAACTGTTTCAGAGGTTTTAGATGGGTCTCGCAGTGTACTTCCAGATTGGTATTTGGAGAGCTTTGGGAGTAATGCCTCTCCTTAGCAACACTGCATACTTGTAGCTTAGTTACTTACTTTGGTCACTCATTAACCCTTTATGCCCCAGTATCCACACAAAATGTACAAAATCTCTTGACTATCTCTATACATTTCCCTAAAAAATTAGTTGAGAGAATTTGTTGAAAAATCAAATATTTATAATTTTCTAGCTAGTGATCATTTTATTAATTCTCATAACCTTATTTTTGGATTAGGTATTGACATTTTTAGGGGAAAATTGAACTCTTTAGGACTTGAAGGGTTAAAACAAACCATGAGCTGGTAAAAATTATATTGAAGAACTGTGGTTTAGATATGAAGCAAACACATGTAACTACAATCCTGGCCAAAACGTTTTGCGATACCTCCCCTTTTTCACGTGTTTTTGTATGGAATTTGCGGTTAACCTGCAATACAAACTCTTAAACACAGCCTTAACAAGATTTTTCCCCCACCGACCGGCCCCTGAACAAAGTTGAGGTCCTTAACGTTTGCAAGACAAGTAAAAGGTGTTTTGAGTTATAACACCCAACACTGTTCAGGGGGGAGGGGGTCAACTTGAATTACATTTTCCACACCTAAACACAAAGTGTCCCAAACGTTTTGACCAGGATTGTAGATGTAACTAGTGCTAGGCAGAGGGAAATGTCTGTGAGTAAACTATTGCTGGTTTTGATTTTGTTTTTAAGTGGATTTTTGATTTTTTTTTTTCAATCAAAAAGCTTGATAATGGAAACACAAACCATTTGTAACTTTAGTTACTATGGAAACAAGTCGATATTTTGGACTCGTCAAGCCATATGATATTATATTAATTTGCCTTTGAGTTCTCATATTCCTAGGTATATTTGTACGTGTAATCAAATGGTGACGAGTGAAATTAGGGAATGACATTTCATGTGTGTTTCATCCAAATTCTAATAATTACCATTATGAGTATACCATTTTGATTATTTTTATCATGAGTGACAAATTACGCTCACAATTTTAGCCATTTTGTCAAAAGCAACATTGTAATTTCACAACAACGCTGTAAATTATGCAAAAAATAACTACATATGGTGAACATATGGACGTTTTGTTTACCAACCAAAAATTTCAGTGCTAGCCACTCTTTTAATGTGTTTAAACACTAACTTGCACTAAACACTGCTGTTAATGCGTTATGTTTCAAAAAATCACCATGGTACCAGGTTTCTTGTAGTTACAGGGATGTTTCTTGTAGAAAATAGTATGTTTCTATTATTAGCATTAGTGTAACAGATAAGGAGTAAATACTTTTATTCAGGTCATGTAAAACGGTGACAATGTAGCATAATGTTAATATAAAGATAATTTACGATTTGGTAGGCATCTACGACATTTCGATGCTTATTTTTTATTTATAGCTACTAACAGCATTCTTCAAGTAGCTGAAAAAAAGGGCAGTCAAATAGTATGCCAGTAAATAAAATTTATTCTGTGTTCATATATATCCTCATGTTTCTTTCCCAATTCTTTTGTTTCTTTTCATTGGCTAGCCTTTCTCTTCGACTGGTTTTTCTTGGCTTGTTTACCTCCTTGTCTTTATTGCTAACTTTTCTCCTCTTCACAGCAGTACGGTCATTTGGACCAAAGTGCGTTACTCTTGGCTGTTGACGACCCTTGCTACCTAAACCCAGACGATCTCTTTTAAGGACTGTCTTAATGGGAAATTTTCTTCCAGCTCCTTCTGGACCTAAACCTGTTCAGAAGGGAATAAATTAAAGAATGTCAATTTTTGGGGGGGTAACACTATGTTTCACAAGTGTGAAGCCAACTGCACAATTTTATGGACTTAAAATAAAATTTGAAATGAAGTCACTATGTGACTTCCCACCCGGTGTTTGGGAGGTCATAGGTTCGAATGCAGTTGGAGACTTAGATTTTTTTTGTCCCACGCTCATGACATGCTGATTATTTCATTTTCACATTTGTTTCACCGCGCTTAAAATTTACCATCTTTCATTCTTTCACCACACATTGAGACATCAACATCGCTGATCCTTGCAGTATGCAGGACGCGTGTCAAATATGAACTTAGTATATTATGGCCTCGCTCTCCATGGCAGAGTTCTCCATAGCTTAAGTGGATAGAGCGCCCGCCCAGTGTTTGGAAGGTCATAGGTTCAAATCCTGGACTTAGATTTTTTTCTGTCCCACAATATTGTGACATGCTGATCATTTCATTTTCACATTTCTTTGACCGAGCTTAAAATTTACCATCTTTCATTCATTCAAAGTCACTATTATTAGATATTTTAGAAGGCAAATTAAAGTGTTTTGATTGCTTAAAGTAAACAATTTTTTTTTCTAAGAGGACAAAAAGAAAAGACCTCTGCCACAATGGAGAGGTTTTTGTAGATTCTGTTCTACGAGGAGCCCATTACCGTACCCACTGTAAGAGCAGAGCCTCCTCCTTCTAGATCAAGGAGGAAAAAAAAGGAGGCTCTCAATGAATAATGTCAAGCCTTAGAATTCACCCTGGCCCGAACTTCTGGACTAGTCAATCTTGTTTTCTCTCAACAAACTGGTTTTGCAAGCATGAGCATCCAACTGTTGATAAACCGATGATCATAGTTGGGCCTGCTGAACCAAGCACCAGCCATTAGGCCTGAGTTGAAGACTTTATCATAGCAACATGCAGAGCATGCTCAACAAAGATCTTACTTGATTCATGAAGAGGCTTCTTAAGTACAGTCGAACCTCTGCTAATGGTCACCTCTCTACAACAGCTACTTTCTTCTGTCCTCAAGGTAGCCGTTGTAAAGAGGTTCAACTGTACACCAAAATCAAGCAAGCAAAAGCAAGGCTCGACTGGCAGGGTGCCCATTACCCTGAAATGAGCTCCTTCTTTACCAGGAGTTGTATGTGTTCCTGGGTTACTGTACTTTTCATAAGTTTTACTATGTTCTTGTTATAACTGCAGGGTTCACCTATTTCCCATTTTTGGTTACTGTTAGGGGTTTTGACCAAACCCCCTAAAACATCCTTAGATCTTCCCCAAAACATTTCAATACAATGTCTTTTTGATACAGGTTATTTTGAAAAATTTTGCACAGTTGGCTTATAGAACAAGGAATATTCATGCCATATGTTTTTCTTGGTCACATGCTAACTATACTTTGAGTGGCTGAAATTAATACGCAGTTTTGCCACCTAAGTTCCTATCAAAATGACTTGTTTCAAAAGGACTTTGTATGGAAAAAAACGGTTTCCTCCCAAAAGCAACCAAGTTTGGATCTTGTGCCCCTTTCAATATTACTTCTGGAGATTAATAATTAACTGATCAACTGCAAAAAGAAAAAAGTTAGTAAAGAACAAACCTTTGTCATCATTCCAACCAGATTTTAACATCATTTGATACCCAACATTGCCTTCTGGGATATAATAAAATGTCTTTTGAGGCTTGCGTTGTATATTAAACAAGTGAACTGTGGATCCCTTATGTACCTTTTCATCATCTGTAAACTCTTGCTCGCAAACTGAGCACCAAAATTTTGTTTTCTCAGTGGAATGTTTATTTTCTCTCAGATCAGCTTTCCAATGTTTGGATTTGATGCAACCATTATAGGACCTGAGAAGTTCTACAATGTCAAAATGTTTAGCAACTATAGCAAGATCCAGTGCAGTTCTTCCTTGTAAGTCCTTGTGAAGTCTCCAATCAGCACCTTTCTCTAAGAGGTATTTCACAACATGAACCTGCCCACTATGAGATGCACACATCAAAGCAGTCCAGGAAAACTGGTCACACACATCGATGTCTATGCTATGAGATGAAAGCATATCTTTAACTTGTCTTAATCTTCCTTCCTGAGCATATTGCAGAAATTGATTTACAATTCTGTGATTTGAAGAACTTGAAACACATTTATTTGAAATTCTTGATCTTGAACAGGGAATTTTGTAGTTCACATCGTTACATTTACTGTCACCATCAAAATCGTCATTACCATCTTTAGTTCCACTGGGTGATATTAAATTATTCTGTTTGTATTTTTCGCTTTTTGAACTGAGTTCTTGTTGAGTTAATGCCTTTGCATAGTCAAAACCTTCTCTATTAGAGCTTTCAGAAGACAAAACAGTTTCGTAAAATGTTCTTGCTTCCTCGCCGGACATCTTTCCACATAACTCATCACATCTTGAATTTCCATCTGATGTGCATGTAAGGTTCTCAGATTCTTTGGCCTTTGCTGTAACAAACCTCTGTAAAACGTACGAAAAACTCATTTCTAGGACAGACATTGATGATAGCACACTGAAAATCCCTTTTGTATGAATTATTTGACTCAATAGTATCAGAGCCGTGACTTTTAAAACAAAGGACAGAATATTTCACTTAACGTTTTCTGCCATCTTGGTTTTATGCAACGTAACCTCGTTTCTATGGACCTGAAAACGAGGTTGCTAGACGACATTCTGGTATTCACTGCGGAGTTTTTCTGCACCGTTTGTCGCGATTGCGCCGTACTTAAATTGTCTTCGATGTTGGAACAGAGCATACAAGAATGAGATAGCTCTTTTAATGACTGGTGAACTGTTATCAAGACGGAGATGGATGACGCGAATTTTATGGTTTAATGTGAATATTGCTAAATTGAACGTGAGTTATTCGATGCTTTTCGAATGACGCACTGATTTTCCTCGAGCCGTGGTAAAATATTGGCGTTAAAACAGTTCCTAACATCATGGATAAATTCGTAATCGTTGGGGGATTTTTATGCTTTGCGGCCGATGTATTTGCAATCGCTTCGCTGGCGACTCCGGAATGGGTTGTGACAGACTTTGCTGGTAAGTTGAGCTGTAATTAAGAATTGAGCGCAAGTCAAAAATAGCGGTAATAATAATATTATGAATATGGCGCAGATTATTTGAGCTTAAGTACATGTTTAAAAGTGCATGTTTTACCTTTGTACCAATTTTTTTCTAACAACAAATACTCATATCGTGACCATCACAAGCCTTGACTGCAGCAGGAATCGTTAATTTCTCAAAATGCCCACGAGTTTTAATAGCATTATCACATGCAACCATAATGTAAGCTTACTTTGTGGGTAATCTGCCTAATGATTTGTAATTTTTTCTGCAAAGTTTTATTATTGACTTCATTTCTAAAGGACCCTCAAATATTCCTGGTCAATGTCGACAAACAAACTGAATCACCCGGTGGGCCGGGGGAGGGGGAGGAGTGGGGATGGGGGAGGGAGGACATCCTGTGAGCAGGGTGAGAAAAGGAGGCTCTGCCTGAATTAGCCTGTGAGCAAGCTCTCCTATTTGGACGAGTGAAGCAAGTCTCGCGAGAACACGCGAGCGAGCGGCGGGGCCACAAGGGGCAGAGAAAAGGAGAGGTTGCAACGATCTTGGCCCCTCGCTCGCGCATTCTCGTGAGGCTCACCCAAATAGGATAGCTTGCCCGCAGGCTATGCCAGAATCGCATCAAGCTTTTGAAATGGCTGAAGTTGAAATTTCTGGACTAGTTTTCTCTCAACAAACTGGTTTTACAAGTGCAAGTATTTGCGTATTGCAACCAATGTCGCAACTGAGACGATGTACCATGCGCCCAGCTATTGGGCCTGGGTTCAAAACTGTATCGTCGCAACATGCAACACATGCTTAGCAAGATTTTACTCATTTCATGTAAAATCATTCTCAAATACCCTGAAATCGAGCAAGCAAAGGAGAGACTCTGATGGCAGGCTCGTGGAGGGGGGAGGAGTAGGAACCTTTTACATTAGAGAGATTAAGATTCACGTTTATGCCAAACAGCAAACGTGAATTTGTACCATGTGACCAAGCTTTTCCCTTAATTGTCCTTAAATGTTTATTACTTCAACTGAAAAATAAGTAGTTTCATGCCAGTTTTATACATAAGAATCAATTGTTCTGGACAGTTTTTATCTGGTTATTTTCTATTCTGAGAATTTCTCAACTAGAATCTGACATTTGCCATTTGGCATAAACGTGAATCTTAATCTCTATTATTGTTTTTTTGCCATCACATGAGAAGGTGGCTATGTTGGTTGACAAAATAAAATGCATGTGATATTATGACCACATGGTACATCAATAGCTTACACCTTCAATCATGCCAGGCAAAAGTGACAAGGATCAATGGTAGATCTAGACATTGAGATAGGTGGGGGGAGGGGTGGGATAGGGTGCTCATCTGGATGTTGACATAAGGGCGGGGCAGTCAGGAAAAAAAAATTCTGGAATATGTGGCAATTTGATTGTAAAATAAGGGGGCTCCTCCAGTATATCTACCACTGGGTATTAGGCCCTGTTCTTTCCGGTTTGTTGCTCTATGGTCTTGATAGTCAAAGTGATGTGTCTACCTTAAATATTGCAGGTTCTGTTCGGCTTGGTTTGACTGTCATGTGTCAAAAGTCAGATGGACAGCCAGAAGTGTGCATCACCCCTGAACTACCTCAAGAGTGGCTGGCCACACTAGTTTTTATGATTTTGGGTGTTATAGCTTTAACACTAACTTGCTGTTTATTAGTCTTGTCACCTTGGAAACCAACTATCGTTGATGCAGCAAAATGGATTGTTTTTATTGGAAGTAAGTCAGTAAATTTATGTAGTGTCAGTCTGATTTGGCCAATTTTTCATTCACCCTTGCCTTTTATAATATTTTTTCTTACTTTTGTTTTGGTTTAGTGATTGTGTTCTGCCTGGCAGCTCTGACATTTCCACTAGGATTTCAAATGCCTGAAATTGGTGGTAGACCATACAAGCTTCCACATGGCACTCATGTTGGACCATCATTCTTCCTCTACATATTTTGTATAGTTTTCACAATTGCATCTGAACTATTTATATTCAAAGTTTGTCCTCTCTTGCTTAGATGATCAATAGGTTTTCTGTTACATTATTTTGTTGTTTTACTTTTTCCTCCTTATGATAATGGACACAGTAACAGGGTACTGCATCTCCTTGAATAAGTGGCATGCACCAAAAGGCTTATTTAAAATCGAAGCAAAAACAAGAGTGCTTATTTTAACTTGGGAATAATACTTATAAAAGAACTATGTAAGCATTTGGACCTAGAGACAACTCGCACTCACTAGACAGTGATAAAACTGTATTCTAGATTTTTGATAGTGTAGTTAAAGTTTTAAATTTAAAATAATTTTGTGAAAGGGAGAAAGGAAGGAGGCTTGTAACACCTGTACTACTGTATAAGTGTTAGGAATCAGCTAAGATTTCAAAATCAATCGTTCAAAATATTTAGAATGACCCGGCCAATCGATCATTGATTATAAGAATTGTTCTTGTTATTTTTCACCTGTCTGTGAGTCAAATCAAATGTTGGTTTTATCATAATACACAAAACCAAATGCAAACAAAACTAGGGAATTCTGCAATGCTGTGTTTTTAAACATGGCAAAAAGATGTATGAATGTACCAGAAGGGGTCATCAATGCATTATAGCTGCATCTTAAGTCCATTAAATTAGACAACTTTACACAATTGTTAACTTTTGTCAACAATAATATTTATCTTTCTTTTAATTGTTCCGCGATAATCTATTGAACATTTTCTATAAATGAATTTTTTACCATCTTTATAGCTGAAGGTTTTCATAGAATAATTGATTATACTTAATGATCGGAAACCACTATCTGTGCTTTTGAAGGTAAGGGAGGGGGTGGGGAGAGGATACTTCATGGGGTTATTTATTTGCTTGATTTGCTGCAACTAGAAAAGGGTCTTATTTGGGGAAATACAGCACTAACTGCTGTAGCCTTTACCAGTCTCCAAGATGGTAATGAAGGGAGATCGTAAAAATTGATGCGATAAGTGCCCAGAGGCTGAGGAAAGAGACTAGCACCACTGCCCCTCTCCAGATCACGTCTTTGTGTTCCCCACTATCTAAGAGCCTGGCAAAGGCTATAACTTTGGAACTGCTCTATACATTGGGCTACTTAAAATTTTGTGAATTGTTGGTACAGTTGACTTTGCACTAGCTTGATCAGGGCCGTAGGTAGTACAAGGCAAGACAATGGACCTGCTTCATCCTCATAGTTCATCTCAAAATTCCAAAAAAATTATGTTCCAATTTGAGGGAAGGCAAAATAATTCTAGCTGAATAAGATTGATTGTTCTGAAGAAATACCTAATGAAAAATGCTAAAACTAGCAAAATTACTTATACTTTTAAGCTTTCATATTTGGATTCAGGGTTTGCATTGACCTTGGGTTATCTTAACTCAGCTTTCTCAGTCTCGTCCCAAATGATGTCATTGTTTGCAGACACTCTAGCTTGAACTTGACAGATTCTAAGAACATGTTTACATGTTGGTGGAGGACCCCAGGAAGGTGAGGTAATCCACCTGTCCATGTAATCTCTCATGTGGTCACCCCATCTATCATGTAAACATGATCAAATTAAAATGAATGACTATATGGACAGGTGGGTTACCCCACCTAAGTGGGTTACCTCACCCATCTGGGGTCCCCCACCTACAGACCCTAGGAGAAAAGGCATACAGCAAGCAGTCTATTTTTGGACCTTCTTCAAGGTGTCTCGATCTTGGATGGAACACTGTGCTGACTGGAGTGTTTGATATAGCTTCCCAATTGATCATTTATTGTTGAAGAAATTGAAAGTTAACATTTGTTTAATGTTTTGGTTATTATTATTATTTTTTACAACAACGACAACAACAAGTTTATTTCAAATTAAGTATAGCTTACAAAGCTTGTGCCCAATATCCAATACCCAGACCTTTTTCATACTCATGTTTTCTAAGTTTGTTTTTTCCTCTTCATGAATACCGTAAAAGATCTAATGGATGTCCGGGACATTTAATGAATTTAACGGGTCCAAGAGGGGGTGTTTAATAGATGGGAGATGTTTATTCTCATAACCATAACAAGCTTAAAAAAACTAAAATGCTTTCAGCAAAAATGTCAAGAATTTAAAAATAACGGAATATCCACTCCAACATCATTGATACGTTTATGGTGTCTAAAGATCCATATGGCTGTTTCAAATCTCAACATCATTTCAGAATCCTTGCTTAAGGTCATTGTTGCCATCATTAGTCTATCCTCACTTTGAACTTGACATTGAACAAGATACAAATACAAACCACTGCTACTCAAACAAGAAAACTGAAAAATTGAATGATTTTGCTCTCTAGTGAGAGCATGTGATTACATTATTTTTGCGCTGGCTGAGGAAATCTGTTTTTGCCCCTTGGTTTTTAGGCTAAAAGGCAATTAAAAATTCCATCAAGCAAAAGCAACCGCTTTACACAATATTATGCTGGAAATAAAAGACCCATGACACAAAAAGGCTTGGTGTGACACAAGTGTCTGGTAGGGCTTCAAGGATGGAAAGGTAAAAACCAACATCATTCAAAATTTGCTTTATATACATTTTATTTTACTTCATTTTGTAACAGTTTACTTCAACTCCTTAACGGCCAAACCTATCAAAAAAGGAAAGTACAGCAAATTAATGACACAATGGCAAAAAAGAAAACATACAAGGCAAGCAAAACTATAAAGAAATCAAGATTGTGAAGAAGCAAACTAAGAATAGTTGTTACTTTGCCGAAGATGTTTCAACTTTCCCTGAAAATAATTTCAAGAACTAATCCCAGTCAAAGTGAGGTGACAATCAGCAATTTTGCCACTTTCAGGGGAATATTTGCCACCTACTTAACATTTAGGCTATGTAATAAAAATATATATCGAGTGAAAACCACACAAATTTAGGCCTTTGCCTCCTGCTTCTCTGGTTACTTTGCCTACTGACTGCAAATTATTGTTGTAACTGCTGGGAATAGTATGTTAGCATCTAAACAACAAAGGTCTGCTGAGATAACTCGTTAAGAAGCAGTCAGTTTCTCACACAACATTTAAAAACCCACTTTTTATCTCAAAAATAGAAGGGGACAGGTGTTTATCCATGAAAAGCAAATAATAAAGATCAGCAAGGCATTATGTATGCTTGTTAGATAAGGTGAGAGAAGACCTAGCAGCTCAGTAACTGTTTTTGAACTTTGCGGCAGCAAAATTTCTCTTCTAGTGAATGGTGCAAGTACTTCTCAGGCTACATTCACATGGCACGGGATGCACTTTTGACTGGCTCAAAATTTGTGCCTTTACTGGTGATCTGTTCACACGGAACCACCTTGACCATAAAAAAATTTGGGCAACAAGTTGTTCAAAGTTCTGTGCGAACAGAGCAAAAATATTGAATGGCCCTGTTTGAATGAAGTGTTCCGTCAAATTTTTCAACCGGTTGAAAATTCATCAGGTCCCCTGTGAACATAGCCTAAGAATGACTGTCACATGACATGACATTACACAAAGTTATACACCGAATGCAAATATGGTGCATCTCTCGGTCGGCCCGGGTCTAGTTGCGCGAAAGGGAGGCTAGTGAGGCCTCGATAGTTTTGTTTTGACTGCGCGTCTTAGCGATTCAGTCGATGAATATGGTTTCCTTCGAGTTGTTACGTGCTTAAGACCCATCAAATAGGAGATTTAACTCCAGCAGAGACAAAAGTTTATTATCTTCGCTTTGCCAAAGTTCTTTACGAAGAAAGAAATGGATTCAAGCGATTCGGCGCGGCGAATGGAGGCACTCTACTATCACGGAGTTATTTTTTAAAGGAACGAAAGTGTGCTCGCTTCACTTCAGAAGAGAAGACTCATGAAACTATTACAATGGGTGAATAACTGAAAGATTCATGGTTCCATTTCAAGTTTGCTTTGTCCGCTCTCTTACCAAGGAAAGGTAAATATCCTCGAGAACGAGTGAATCCCCCGTCGCGATTTACCAATCTTTAGGCGCTCTCAGGGGCACAACGACAAACAACAAGGGTGAATGTTTTTTCACAGTCTTCACGATCCTGTGTTCAAGAGTTTGAGCAGTGCCATAAAAGAAGCAATGTTTGGAAAAAACGCTGTTAGTTTATCTCGAAACCATTCGACAAGTTGCTACAATAGATCACGCCCAAGGTCAAATACAACGCTCGCATACTTGCACGCTTTTTTTCTTCCAGAACCTTTTTTCTTCTTCTTACTTTCTTAGTTTGCAACGGTTCCTCCGTTAGTTTTTTCAGTGCATTTTGGTCAAGGACTGTTCTTGAAATATGTCGCTTTCTTCTGGTTCTTACATAGTTTCACAGGCCACGCTTGTAGGATTAACCGGCAATTGTTATTGTTGTTGTTATATTTTAATGCAGCTGTTTTCAGTGTGAAATCTAAAAGATCTTACGGTCCACCGCGGATGCTCCCGTTCTCGAGAATGTTTACCTTTTGTTGGACAAATAACAGACCATGCAAACATCTTGGAACAGCACCATCTCTTGTGAAAATTATTTCATTCAAATACTTTCGTGAGTCTTCTCATCTAAAGCAAGTGAGCGAGCACAGTTTTGCTGTAAAGTGCTTCCCATCGCCGCGCCGAATCGCTTGAATCCTTAAGTTTCTTTGTGAAAAGATCTCGGGAAAGTAAAGGCTATTCCAGCTAGAGTAAAATCTTCTTTTTGGTGGCCCTCAAGCATGCAACAACTCGATGCAAACCATATCGATCGACTCAATCGTTAAGAAGCGCAGTCAAAACAAAACTCTCGAGGCCTAAATGGCCTCGCTTTCGCGCAACTAGACCCGGGCCGGCCGAGAGGGCCGCCATATTTGCATTCGGTGTATATCACCTGAATTTCTCTTACTAAATGCTTAAAATTAATATACTTATTACAGAGAGTACAGTGCCCCACAACATTAACTTATGTTGGGCACTCCACAACTATGTAGGAAGAGTGGATCGTTGCAAGGGCTATTAAAATTGAGAAAAAAGTTTGGCAAATATTAATTTTTCCAAGAATGCAAAGTAACAAACGCATGAACAGGGCCCTAAAAAAGTCTGGAGGTCTGGGACAACTAAATTTTCATGCCAGACAAGTAACTTTGTAACAGCTCATCAATGCTTTATTCCCAATGGGCAAAGTCCAGGCAAGTTAGTCATCTTTTAACTATCTGTAAATCATTAACACCCACATGCATTCAATGACCCAGGGCAAGCAACATGAAAGAATAGCTTTTCTAAAAGACCAGCTGGAACTCATGCTTCTTCAAGCCCGGATGCACTGCTTTTGATAACTGCAGAATAATGAAGCAGATTCAAACAAACCTGGAGGCAGAGACTGCTTGAGTTTGTCAGCTTTCTCTTTGTCTTGAATGACCAAAGTGTAAAGATAACGACTGCATCGCACCTTGAACTTAACAGTATCTTTTATCTTCTTTATTTTCACAGCTATGTACAAAATAAAAGCCCTCTTAAAAGTGGGTTTAATAAGGAGTGGATGAAACATAAAAGTCTAGGGCCAAAACACTACGGAAACAATTCAGGCCTTGCACAAGATAACATAATGATCACACATTCACCAAAAACTTTACATCATACGTAACTACCTAAGGTGGTCTACCCATTTCTACTGATACGCAGCCACCTTTGTAAACAACCCTCCAAGTTGCGACCATTTTGGTTGCCATGGTGCCTAAAATTTTGGAGCTGGCGAATTGATTTGTAAAAAGTCTCCCTCAACCAAAAGAGTTGGAAATGGCAACGGAGCAATAAAATGCCAAAATTTTCCCACAGCCTTGTGGTTGGAACCTCTTGTAAACAAACAAAAACATTTTTGGGGACGACAGTTTTGTAAAAATATATTTCATTTTTTTTCTAACCACTTGTAGGGATTTGACTGGATGAATGGAAGATCTCTAAACTGCTCTATGTGCTAGTAACATTACTCAGATCATACAAAGAACTTTTAATATTGCAACATCTACATACCCTATTTCCTCAAATAAGCACTGTGGTACTTATTAAATTTTTCACATCTCAAATGGAGCACTTATTGGAAGGCGACACTTATTTAAGTAAATACAGTATGTTATAACTCAGAAAATGCATATAATAAATACACTTCCAAAAAGCAGATGTGCGTTGGGACACCTACATGGTTTCACCTCTGTGGTTTGATTCTCATATGCAAATGCAGCACTGCTCAAAAGTAAGTTGACAGTCACTCGCGTCTCCATCCTCAAGACTCAAGAGTGATACACTGTATATGCAGAATAAATCTTCGAATCTGAAAATGTTGATTTACGCTTATTGAAAGTTTGCCGAAGCTGGCAATTCAACCAGTTAAAGAACACCGCACCACAAGCACTGATCATCTGTGCGAATTTGCGAATGGCTAGGTGACTGAACAACATAAAAACAAAATTAATTCCGCATAGAAGCCTGGCTTCTCGAAACTCGAGACTCGATCCTCACATCACAAAACTCGAAGTGTTCAAGCTTAAAGACGCGAGGATTGAGTCTCGAGGATTGAGTCGAGACTGTCAACTTACTTTTGAGCGGTACTGTACCTCCTGTAGGCAACAATTAAATCTGTGTATTTCGGGTTGTTGCTTGCAGGAGGTTTGACTTTAAGCACTTCGAACATCATGGCAGAAATTATTCAATTTGTCATTTTTACAACATAACAAAGATGCAGGAAACACAGGACTATCAAGTCATGTATAAATCTCTTTCAGAAATGCAGTTTTGATGTGGTAATTTATTTTGCAAGTTCTCCACAAAAAGTAAAATATGACAAACCTCGCTGTTTACCACTATTCAGAGGTCAAAGATAGATTGCAGAATACCCGGGCCAGTAGGTAATATCTAGCTAACTTAAAAAACTGCTCCCGCAGTCCTGCAGTCGTTCGATTTGCATAATAAATTCTGACATCGATTGCAGGAGTGCATTCTGAAAGAAAACAAGTTTACTTACATTTGGCATCCTTCCGTCTGGCGGTTAGGAGAAAATCTTTGATTTCGTGGATCTGTTTTGGCTGCAAAAAAAGTTCTAGAGTTAAAATTGAAACAAACAAACGTATAACTAGTACAAGTTCATATTCTCGTAGCCTTTATTAGTATCCTAATTTTAAGAACGTGAAAAAGTCACTTTAACACCAAAAAAATATCAAAAAAGTACAACTAACCATTGTGAAAAAAAACGTGATAGTGATGGACAGACACCTAAAAGTATGAGAGACAATTTGTGAGTAAGGGTTTGTTACCTAAATAACAACAATCAGTACCATTTTTAGACATTAGGTGACTAAATTTTCCTAAAGCTTTCATATTTATTGGAAAAATGAAGAAATTTTGCAAGGATGACAAAGATGAAGCAGGATTACTGTCATCATCATTAACAACCTTCCAGTCAAGCCAAGATGGAAGTCCAAAGAGAACGGCTCCGGAGCATGCGCCTGTTTTTCACAGCGGTTTTTCTCTATAGACACACAACGTTATGAACAGGGGGGGGTGATGAACTCGTCAATCGCTCCTATAGGGATCGCGCGGCGGATGATCTTGGCCATCGTGACGTCACGAGAAATTTATCCCGTGAACTTTAAGTGGTTTCAGCGAGCGAAATTGTTTCGTGGTTTCAAGAGGTAAAAGTCTAGACGTTGCGATGAAACGACCGAAGGTATGTGTTTATCTATCAATGCTATATAGTAAAATTGCAATATATTCTAGGAAAGAGCATTTCCATCGTAAAAAATCAAGAACTTCCCGAGATCGACCAGATGGTACAACTCATACCCGGGCGTCTTTAGAGACGCATAACTAAAGAGCCCAGCAGAATTTAGTCTCGAGAAAAACAAATGACGTTAATATGGTATAGGTCTCTCAATTAGTGATAGAAGTGAGCCATCTAATAAGTTAGCAAAAATGATCAGTGGGATAAAAGTCGCAAACCTCAGGGATGTTTACAAAAATTGCGAAAGTGGCGTGGACAGGTCACGAAACATAGCGTCATGATGTTCATACTACACTATCAAATTGTGTAAACAATTTATTAAAACTAAACAAATGTAAGAAGCAAGTGTTTTTTTTATAGAATATGGGCTATAATCTTCAAGGGTTTTGAAAGGATTTCCTGTTTGAGTCAAACGTATCAAACTGTTAATAAAGCGTATTGAATCTAATCGTCGCGCGATAACCAAGGATATTATAGCTTATTATATTGCAACTTTTCACTATAAATTACGATCATTTTGTCAAAACATTCATTGCTCATGATGGAGATAAGTTCACGTTGCCTTTCTCTTTACTTCTTCGCCCCACAAACAAAGGAGAACATGGTTTTTAACCTGTAAATAGTCAAACAGAATCTATCACTAGGGTAAAGTGCCGTGAACTAAAGTTTTTGATCAACATCAACATTTTTAGGGCTTTATGCAGAGAATCCAGGAGGAGGAGCCATAGAAAGGATGGGTATGTAGCTTTGCCTTAATCGCTTTACAGAGTTAATAGAAAAAAAAAACTAGAAAAAGCCAAGAAAACGGACACTAGTAAGCGTTTCAATCGTGTAATATTGAAAATGTGTTTCCTCGGGCGTCCGCATCTTAAAAAGTGAGGGGGGGGAAATTTCTAAGGATATAAAAAATTGCAGGATTTTCATGCGATGAATATCATCACCCTTCTCACACTTTTAAAATATAAAAAGAGACTTTTTTATGTTACATTTTTTCGGTTTTCCTTTTTGTGTAGTTCAATAAAGACACCAAAGTTCAAGAACGACAATATAGTTCAATAACTACACGAGTTCAGAAAATGACACGAGTATCAATGTATGTTTATTAGGTAATGTCAAGGCAGGGGATCTACTGGGAGTGGGAGTGCAGGGGCATCAGTTTAATTTTCAATCATTGATGCTTTTTAACTTACCTGGACTCCATGCTATTGTCAGTTACATCAAGTGACACTGTCCAGTTCCAACAATTCGGGGCCTGCTCGTACAGTTTTATCACCCAGCTTGTACAGTTTTATCACCCAGCTGATGTAGCTTTGTGGTAATTTCTTGGTAGGCATAACTTAGTAAAGACAATCATTCCATGACTATAGGTGTTGCATTATAATAGCTCTAAAGCCCCTCTTTAAAATTTGCCGTTGTACTGCCTCTGCTAATATATTTTACATAGCCTTGCCATTGCTATGGTATGATTACAGATAGGTTGACAGGTATTCATTTAGCTATTGGTTTAAGATTAGAAACCAGTCTTTGGATTATCTTGATAGGTTGCTTGAAGTTACAAAAATTTATAATTCAAGGGAGAAATATTTTTTTACCGTTGCTTGGGGGGGGGGGGGAGGGTGGTGTTTGTGGTTTAACTCACCCATATTAATGTGAAGTTTAGGGAGTAGGCAAGGAAAACCATTATAATATCTGATTTAAGAGATGCTTAACAAATAATTAGGGATTTTACGTGATAATATTGCCTTTATTGATTTTTTTTTTTACTTTTGTATATATAATAATCTCTTTTTATCTGACTGATTTTATAATTAGGTGTTTCCTCGGTTGGGAATACTGAGAAAAAACATGCAGTGTATGATGGAGGAGGTGCTGCTTACTGGATGTCTGTAAAGATCTAGTATAATAGATTCCACGAAGAGAGCAGTGCAGTGCGGGAAGTGGAGGGTGTTAGATGTAGTGGATTCCATGGAGCAAGAAGAGACCATACAGGATACGAGAAATTAGAAGAACCAGTTTCCTTTTATTTTTTATATACTGAACAAATGTGTTTTCTTTCTTGCATAACAGGTCTGACTTAGACTTGTTTACATTTAAAAACTTTGCACATCGACTTTGATTAAAAGAAACGGTTTGTTATCAATAAAATTTTCTTACACTGGTGTTTTTCTTTTACTTCTTCTTTAACTTTTTGGTCTCTTCTAGAATTAGCTGCCCTGCCATTAGTTGCAGTTGGGCAGCTACCTGCTTAGCCTCTATTACTGTATTTTTAATTTCTTTTGCTTTTTGTCTTAACCTTTCTTCTTTTCCTTTCAACTCTTTCTCTTCTCTTTCAATTTACTTTCTCCTCTCCTCAATCTCAGTGGTTGCCAGTCAGCTCCTTACTTCTATTTCTTCTTCCAGGGATAGCTGTAAAAATGAGTATCCCACCTCTTATAATCTGTCTATTATTGTTAACTTATCTTACCCCCGTCTCTACAATAATAAAACATGATAAGCTCATCCTTTAAAACAAAAAGCATCCTATCTCAACAAACTGTTGAAAGCCTTGTTTCATCAGGTACGGGGAGGGGAGGGGAGGTAGGGTAAATGCAAGTAAAAATAGCCATAGGGGAATGGGGCGGGTTTCGGAGAAAAGGCCTGTTTTCATACGTTTTGACGTCATTATGGTACCATTCGGCTGAGCCCTATGTGCCTTTTGTCCTTTTAAGATGCCTTTTGCTTTCCCAGAAAACCATGAGATTGGGAGTCTCGCCCTATCAGCACTTGGCTAGTGTCACCAGGGGACTTCTGTAAATTATATAAATAAGTTACAGTACTTTCTCATTTCATTTTTGTTTGTATAAAGCTTGTTTTCCTCATTTGATATCTTAAAATTTCAGGTACAATTTGCTCTGCAAAAATAAAGATATTAATGCAAATGTATATCATCATATCTCTGGAAGTATTCCAAATGTTTCCGCCTTTTATTTGAATGGTACTTAGCTCCTCATACAGACCTGCAAACTCCTGATAAAGGAAAATCTGAGATTCTACAAAAAGTAGTGAGATTCTATTTTTTCCTGATCAAAATTAAACGACCCCTTTTCCATTTAATAGTGGCATCAAATGTTTATTTTAATATAACCTTGCTTTAGTGTGGTCACTTATGTAACAAATTAGATGCCCCTTTTTCTTTGATGACTTTAAGAGGCCAGAAAATAGGTTATCACTGTGACGAAACATACAGCAGAGTCATTTCTTTGGGCTAAGACAACTTCATGGCTAAAATAGTCAAAGCTTATCCAGGCACATGAATTTCCCCACAAAATTTATGTTTTTATTCAACAAGGTAATATTTCAATTTAGAATATTTCCCAGAAAACCATGAGATTGGGAGTCTTGTCGTGAGACCATGAGAAAAGTTAAAAAATCGTGAGACTCATGGCAGAATTGTGAGAGTTGGCAGGTCTGCCTCATATGACATTTTCTATTGAAACCTGTATGTAGTAGGAAGAAACTTTGTATTAAGTGGGCACTACAGCATTCGCTGAGGTGTCCGCTTAAATTATACAAGTTTCACTGTACATGTTTGACTCCATTTGCACTAACTATTGATGTGGAACGATATGAAATTGCTTCATGCATAACAGATGTACATGTTTGGAGCTGTATGTAAATCTTTATAATTTTTTTTGCTATTTATGAAAACTTAATGTAAGCTTATAGGTATTACAGAGAAATATCCTTTGCTTCAACAAGATGGTACAACCTTCAAGTGTTAAAAAAATATATATTCCTGGTGTAATTATTATAGATACATAGTGTTGAGGGAAGTCTTTGGTTTCCTTTTTCTTAAAACCGAAAAATAATTGACTTACATTGTGCCGGGGTAACCGAGTCGAGGTCATCTGTTTATATCAATATTAAGCGCACTCGAATGGACTGATCATTTTTACTGCTAATTTCTCCCATTAAACATCGAGGACAATGTTTTCCACTATTGCTGACCTACCCTTCTGCCAAGTTTCGAATTTCCACACGAAACCGATTTTCTAAAACATGCGATGTTCATAAATGATCATGCAAATTTCTGCGACAAATATTCCACTTGAAAAAATTGGCTTAAACTGTTTACGAGGTAATTATCAACAGAATATAATACAATTAACTCTCCTTCTCGGAAAGAGCTGTTGCAACTATACTTTCCCTCTAACAGAAACTACTTTAAAGTCTACTTATCCCGAAAAGACAGCTTGAATAGGTGGTACTATTGGCATTATTGGAGATAACAGCAAAGTAATGAATACAATTGCAGCAGTTCTGGGACTGTACCTTTAATAGCGGCTACGCTGGCACACTCGAATGGACTGATCATTTTTTCTGCTAGTTTATCTTAATTAACTTCAGAGACAATGCTTTCCAATAGAAGTAACCCACCCTTATGCCAAGTTTCGATGTTCAACACCTCCCCGATTTCGAGAAAATGCGATATTACTGTGCGAACATGCAAACTTTTGCGGCACATTATTCCACTCGAGGAAATTGACCAAAACTGTTTACAGCTCTCATACGCGTTATTTTTCGGATTAATACACATTTCACTCACCTTCTCGGAAAGAGATGTTGGAACTGCACTATCCTACCGTGACAAAAACCATTTTGGAGCGTCAATATCCAGGAAAACCAACTTTAAAAGTAGCATTTGGAAATGGCAACGGCGCCATTTTCGAAAACTCCTCTAAGTTGCGCGCTTCTCTCTTCGTGACGTCACGATGGCCAAGATCGTCCGGACAAACAAACTACCAAGTTCACCACCCCCCCCTGGTTATGAGATACACGAAGAGGTTTCCTGAAACAACATGGCGGATGCAAGTGGCCGTAAGTTATTTTCTTAAATGAAATCACTTTTTCTTTCTTTCATCGTGCAGCTAATCATTTTCAATTTACGTGGACAGATGTAGTTAAAAAGAGAGCCCCGCAAAAAGGGAAAAGGCGCCGAACTGACATCTACGTAAACAGAAAGACGGACTTTGCAGCACAACTTGAGCGATGCCAGAAGTCACTCGATTCAAGGTTTGTTTCAGTTTTAAGGGTAGGTTAGAGTCATTTCTAAGCTCTAGGGGTAAGGGTTACGCTTGGGGCCCTCGACATAAGTGTGGGTATGTGCGGGTATCGCTGCCGCTGATGATCTGAAACCCTGACCATTAATGAAAAAAGAAACTAAAATTCCCTACCCTGTAAATCTGAAGGACGACAATTAAAACTCTGTTTTACAATCCTGTCAAGAGAAAAGGAAAAAATTTACGCCCAGAATTGTTTTGTATTTTTTCCGAAATATCAGAATACTGCCAAGATATCATGTCCTGTCAAAGAGCATGAGCCTGTATAGGACCAACCCCCCCCCCCCCCGCCCCTCCCCAATCCAATTCAGGGGATAATAGGCAGCTTAAGCAAAGACGTTTTTGAGCAACGCAATTCAACCGAAAGTGGACTTTTTGCATTCTTTGGCATTGTTTTTGGGCAGATTTTCAGGCAAATTGCCCCTATAAGTTGAAAAAACTAACCAATTCAAATTGATAGCACCAAGTCATATTAGCACAGAAAACATGTCACTTCCAGTTGATGTGCATCATCCAAAAACGTCTTTTCTTGAACTCCGTTTTGGAAACCTGCAAATAATTATTATAGTGATAATTATTGTGGCATTTTTGTAGCTTTACTTTTAATGAGAAATTTAATTAAACCAGTTTTACTTTTAAAAAAACATTCCTGCTTGCTACAAAATCAGATCAACTTCCAAGCTTCGAAGAGGCTGGCAGCAGCCCAGGGGGAACTCTGGATTTCAAGTGATGGGGATGATCAAATGGGGCAAAAATCAAAACCCAAAAATCCCTACAGCTTTAAGAGATAGAGAGCCACCTTAATGCTACATAGTGTTTTTTGTGACCATCATCATGGAAGTAAGAACAAAATTTGTTCTCACTACTCACTTTCTTAATATGGTATTTAGTAATATTTTTTTTCATTTTTTAATAGTGAGCAAGAGGTTACAATACATGGCTTGGGTGCGGCTATTAACCGTGCAATTAATCTGGCACTGCAGCTGGAACACAGAGGTCAAGGAACTGTTGAGGTATTTTTAGCAATATTATTGGATGAGGCTGAGTATGATCTGAAGAATTAATTATTATGGACATCATGGAGGTCCTTATCAGCCAAGGCCAATAACGCCCTCCATGGCAAGATCAGGAGATAAAGGGATGTTAAGTTCTGCAGAATATTCTCCAAATAGCAGATGTTGTCTGTTGAGTTGTAATTCTTGCTGTTCTTGCTATGTATTTAGGCAGTAGTTTGGCTATGTCTTCTTCATGAAACATGTGAAATGTTCTGCCACATTTTTGTACTGTACAACCAAAACAACGCAAGCTCATCCTCAGGGATTCTCATTTGCTGTCCATTTTTCTGGCATTTATGCTGTACCATTGACCTCAATTTCCACATATTGCAAACATCTTCCAAAGTTGGCCAGCGCTAGCTGGTTACGGAGAATTAGCTGTGGAATGTCAGCCAATCAGAAATGAAGCAATATTTTGCATGAATAATAATGTATGTTAATTCTTTAAGCCCCAATATCCACATACAAATTCTCCAAACTGATCTCCACACATTTCCTTCACGGATGGGTTGAGAGAATTTGATAAAAGATCAAGGCATTTTCCCTTAGGTGATCTTTTTATTAATTCTCATAACCTAATCTCTTGACATTGTATGGATATCGTTGGGAGAAAATTGATGTTAGTCACTATTAGGGCTTAAAGGGTTAATGTACCCCTGAAAGTGGGTGGTGTTTGTAAAACTGAAATATTTACATTGTGCATGTTAAAGAACAGTAGTGGAGTGGTTGACTGTGCATTATCTGGTTGTGGTCAAGATGCAAAAGATACTAGTTTTACTCCTTAAAAAATATATTAAGTATTCTAACATTACACCTCCACTTTGCAGGTATCAGCAACAACTTCCAGTGTCAAACTGATTGATGACTTTGAGCCAGAAGATGATGTAAGGATTTCTTTTAACTCCAATGGGTTTTTAAAAATTCCACTTCCTCTTGAAAGTACAGAACACAATATTACCTCTCACTAAGAAATTTTAAAATTTAACAAAGATCCCATAGGTTCATTAATACTTTTGCCACACAGAAATTTACCAACTCATTTTTCTGTTGGCTGATGTTTCCATCAGTACTTAGTACAAAATAGGCTAGAAAATTTACTGTCAAGCTCTTTGAACCATTGAAGTCAACTTTTTATTTATCAGTAAGCACAATGTGTATCCAGATAAAGCAAAATGTAAACAGCGACATCAACAAAGATTTGCCAAAATGCAGACACCTTTGCCTTTTTGCAAATCTTACCTAGTACTGATCCCACCAAAGTTTTTCATACAAAGAACTGACTGGACCTTTCATTTCTTCTGTTTTGCAGGACCGGGAAGGTTACTCCAAAGTACGAACAAACTCAGCTATTCACATAAAAGTGTATAAAAAACAACTGTCACAAGTTGCCATAGAAGGAATCTCTAAAGAAGTCACTTGAAACAATGACATGTCAAACAATGTCATGTCGTATGTTTCTGCTTTGTGTGTCACAAAGAGACTGTACTAAAGTGACAATGTGTTTTGGAACTTCAAAGATGGTTAGAAGAAATAATTATATTGACACAAAAATCACAACTATGTATAACACTATGTTATTATTATAACACTTCCTACAAGTAGAGAACAGATGGTGAACTAAAAATCTAAATCAGTCAAGTGATAGAGTGACAACTGCATCATTTTTAGTTCAGTGGAATACTAACACAGTCATTGCTTTCCAACATTACTTGCTCCTGCAGGGATGGTTTACCAGATAAAACAAGAATAGAATAACCAGTTTATTTTACAAGTTATTTTGCATAATCAGAGTTTTATCTAATATTAACAGTTATCTGACATTGCTGTACATTTAACTTATTTCACATACCTATTACTTTAACAGAACTGTTATTGAAGGAAACATTCTTTTATATGTTCTGGAGTCATGTTTATAAATAAAATCTATTCCTGTCTAGACTCCAAAAAGGGTCATTTTTTCCTTAATGCTGCAGCTTGCAAGGCACAAAGCACTGGCAAACTGAACTTCTCCCACAAAGCGTGTAACATCATATACAAGGAAAGAAAAAGGTTTGCAGGATCTTGCAGTAAGGGTGCAATCCTATGTCTGGCCAGCAAAGTCACAGAACAATCTAAACTGCAAATGTTACACATTAATAGGGACATAACTGGCAAGAAAGGTTCAACACTAACAAGCCATTTTCATGGCTCATTCAGTGTGATGGATCATCAAGGTGTTGTTGGTATTTTTCACTCAACCCCTTTGCTTGTTATTTCCAGCATATGTATGATGTGTAAATCAGATAAACTTGAACCACCAACATTGCCTTGATCAGCATCAAAATCCTTCAGAGGGATCTCAGCTCCTTGAAGTCCCCATTTATTCAACAAATCTTCAATGGTGTGGCTAGAGCTGGAATACATAAACAACAGATCGACACTTTAAGTCCAACGTGCAGATAGCAAACAACAGACCATTTGCACAATGACAGCTTTTTACTACTCTGACCAGAATTCATTTCGTTTTTTCTTTCATATTTTTAAATATTTGGTAATCCCAGTAAGATTTAAATAACAAAAGCCCTAATTTGCACAAGAAAACAAAACCCTGAAGGATTCTGTTAGTAGTACCAATGGGGCACCATTGTGCAAATGGCCTATTTCTATGACATCAATGCTTAAAGTGTGTATGACAAGAATTTTTTGTCATGATTGTTTTTAACCCATTCGCCCCTGAACCGCCCATAACCGCCCGTGCGGATCCAGGTCCTTTCTACCCATTGTGACGTCATCAGTTTTAACGGTCAAGGACAACTTTCTTCACTAACTTGTGCAGAGTGAAGAGATCTTTCAAACCATACCAGGATGAGCACAATTCAGTCAAGGGCACCAGAGAAACAAGCAAAAAACCACGTGACATTGACCTGAAAATCTCCATGAAAATCTTGTTCCATTACCCACCTACCTTTCCCTTCGCCTAATCCTAAGATCCTAAAAGCTTTCCTAAAAACTCTTCCCACCGAAATCAAGCCTACTAAATGCCCAGCAAGAGAAAAAAAAAATGAGGCAAGAAAAGCAAAAAAAGAAGGGAGGAGAGAAAGCGAAAAGTAAAAGTCAAGACTGCTGTGTCACTTTTAAACCCAAAAACTATGTCGAAATTTTGCTTCCTGCGCATGCCCGAACTTCGCAAGCTGATATTTTGCATCTGGATCAGAAGGCCGCGAAGTGTTCGACCTGTAAACCAGTTTGTGGTAAGTTTTAGCTCTTTATAGCACGACAGTGACCAGAAAACCACTCGACTAGCTTCAAAACGCGTTTTTTGGCAAAATCTCCAGGAGCGAATGGGTTAATTCCTAGATATGTGTAAAATATGTATTCGAAATTTTAACTCGCCAAAAAACTTGCCAATTGAAACCTTTTTTCTCTTCATCAAAACATGCAAATTTATCTCCAAAGATGTCTGCCCTACTGCATGACGAAATTGACAAGTATGACATAGAATGATTTGCGAGAATGTCGAATGATTGATTGCAGCAAATACAAAGGATTTTTGTTGCTGACAACTCCACAATCATCTTCAGAATCTTCATTTACTTAGGCCATACCTTTGTACAGTCAGATACATTATGCTTAATTCCACACAACACATAGCAATAACCAGAACTGGAAGGGAAAGCTGAGCAAATTAGCTGATGTCATGTGATGTCATTAGCCTTTTTTTTTATCCTTTACTCATCCCCGGTCTCTGGGACATTTCTGAAGGGAAAAAAGCAGTTTTTTGATCGCCAAAATTCAAGAAATGTTTTGGGAGACACATTTTTAAAGGTACAAATTGTTAATTAAACTTATCTAAGGACAAAAATCAGTTTTAAAAAATTTATGTCATGTGCACTTTAATAAAACATAAAGTTTACAAAAGTAAAGCAAATTCTCATCATTAGTGCTAAATAGAAATTTATAAACAGTGTATAAGAGAACTAGTGAGAAATGCTGAAACCATAATCATGAGTTCCTCTCCTGAGCCAATCTTGCAAGTCTTTTCTCAGATTTGTCAAATTCAATTCCCGCATTATTCCATAATCAAAAATAGGATTAATAGATGTTCAAGTACCTTCTTTCTTGGTAAGTTGTCCAAAACTTTGCTTGTACATTTTTCTCCATCAAAAAGGACACTGTGGCCAGAATGTCATCAAAATCTATATTTTGTAAATAACAAGAGGATAAACACGAGTGTACTTTTTTGCCCCCAGCTACATTTTGTTTTAAAAACAGCTGCTGACATGATGATAGTGGAAACTAAGCAGAGAATATAGACACACTGACACACACTAAAATACATGAAAAGTCAAGATCAAGGGAAGTGCCTGTGCATGGTGCAAACTAATTTCCGTATTGTATACAGCCAGGAACCACCACTCCTCTAAAAGAATGATTCCTCAAGAAACGTGGGTCTTGGAAAATTTTGGCTCAATATCAAAATCTGAAAAGGAATTATTGTGATCAGCTTCAAAGTCTCATTTTCAAGTGATTTTGTGTCTTGAAGACTTGAATTTTTTTGAGTCTTGGTCTTGAATTTTGAAAATGGGGTCTCACAGTCTCGTAAAGTCTCAAGTTTACGTTTTAAGAACATTTTTACATACTGCATTTCCTTAAAAAAATGCCCAGTCGTGTATTCAAAATTTTGGCTAAAAGGACGGGCACTTATAATATAATGGAAGGAGGGCACTTAATAAAAAAATTATTGAGGGGGCACTTATTAAGTTTTTTTTTTTTAAACAAACAGTAACTTTATTTTTGCTAAATCTTTAATTAAAAAACAAATACTATAATCAGGGTTTGCAAATTTCATTGATGAGTGGAGTCAATTTGACTTCTGCTTCACAAATTTTGGAGTCATTTTGGAATATTTGGAGTCAAGTATCAGACTTTCCAGCACGTGGTCCTGGCATGTATACACTATTGTGAGGGATACACGAAGTAGCTGTGCGGTCCGCTGACCTGGAAAACTCAAATCCATGATGGCGGTCATCGAGTAAACTTTGATCGTAATTTACCCTCTTCCTGTTTTGTCGTGCAGTATAATTCTTTAATTTCGATGACTTAATTAAGATTTACAACGTTAACAATTAACGTAAATTGTATTTGTTGCGAAAAAGGTAAGGACAAAACTGTGTTACCGAAAATTTCTGGAGTCGAAGTGGCTCCCTGTTTATTACCGAAAATTTTTGGAGTCGAAGTGACTCCCTCCGTAACTTCAGTGGAGTCATCTGAATAATTTTGGCGTAAAATACGCCAAATTTGGCGTATTTGCGAACCCTGCTATAATATTATCCACATAAACCCACAGTCAATATTAATGCCTTTCATTTGTTAAAACAACGTGAGGGGTAGGGGAGATGGGTGCTTATTCCGGAGAGGTTAGTTATTAAGCGTGGGCACTTATTCAAGCAAATACGTTATCTTAATACCATAATCACCTTTGGTGTCATAGAAGCAATCAGAGCCAAGAATTATATCAGCTACTGGAAGTCTGAATAGATTTGGTGAAAATTGCCCCCAAGTTATCCCAACAACTTTAATTGAATCTTGACCATTCACATGGCAACTGTGATGACAATTTCTCAAGCATTCTGAGTATTCTTCCTTATCAGTAAGAGTGACCTTTGCACCACACAGTGAAGCTACAATTCCAGGAAGTGATGTCCCTGCACCAATCTACTAGACAAAAAATAAGAGGCACTTTATTGGAGTGTTAATATGATAAGCACAGAAGTACTTATTAAGGACACTATGTTTCTGTTTCCTATTAGAAATGAGACCATCACTTTATGTGGTCACCCAAGCCATGCAAAGGTATAGCCGTTTGCAACCCAATGACAGTACCTTCATTTCTCAGTTCTTTTAAGACCCTGATTACTTTCTAGGTCACAGAATTGAACCCTCGACCTCCCACCGTGCAGTCAAAGACTCTACCAGTCCTGCCGTGGTTAGTAGAGTAAGAGTTTCATTAGATAGTTTAAAACGTCGCCTAAATTGACCACCCTCAAGCACTGTCCAGCTCAAAAGCTCCCAAAATTGAAGCTGTTAGAGTCAAGTTTTAATTAACATTTACATACAAAAACATGAAAATAGCAAGACATTAAGTTTTATAAAAATAAGCCTGTACAGACTAGGTCCACAAGTCAACTTAACAATAATAATCATAATAATACTTTTCTTGTACGCTCAGAAAGAAAAGTAAAAATAATATTTTACCTCAATAACTTGTTTTTGTTTTACTTGATCTCTGCTGTGCCAAATGAACTGTGCAAGAACTGGAGCTGAAGGCCAAGTGAACATTCCATACTGCGGATCTACAATCTTAAACAAGATATAGAAAAGGAAAACCGAGCATAAGTTAAAAAAAATTCTGAGGTCCACCTCCATTTAAGATTCGCCAAAAAGTAATATTTTCAGTAATCTTATAGCCTGTTCACAGACCCTCTATTTTCTCTTTCGAAAAGAAAAAGGAGAGGAATTGACACAATCTCTGTGTGCTCTGTGTATAGGCTGGTAATTTTAAAGCGACTTGGCGAGACTGACACTCCTAAAGAGAGTAGAAGCATACCTCAGGTATTCGCACATTTATCTCCGTTTTTGTCGACTCGTCTCGAAAGTAAAACACTCTCTCCACTTGCATTGAAGTGTGTAAAAGAACACCACATCAGTCAACTCAGGTAGGAAAACAACCAGGCGGAAAAAAGCCAACGGGCCACCGAGCGAGACTTGGTGGCTAGTTACCAGACTTCTCTCATTGTCTAATATGGCGTCTGTTGTTCTATGGATGTCGTTTTAATGTTTATAAGTTTTTTGTGTGTGTGTTTTACTTTGTTTTCAGAGTTTAATAGTATCGTGTCCGTCTGGTGTTATGTCTTAGTTTAGAGGATATGTAGTAAGTCTGAGTGATGTGTTCCACGTGTTTGTCCACGATGCATGTTTAGGAAGTGGTGTTAGTCACAGTGTTTGTCTGTGTGTAGAGTAAAGTTAGAAAGAGATCTCATTAGTTTATCTGACGCAATGCGAATGATTTTAAATGTTTTTGAATTGATAACAGCTCCTCAATGTTGGACGTCTTTACTCATATGACACCAACCTGGTGAATGATTCGAACCGTCTTCCATAAGAGTGAACTGTTGTCGTTACCTTTTAACAGATTTGTTGGTTTATGATGATATTTTTGTCTGAAACCAACTATGTGTGAATAAGGCATTTTTTATAGTTCCTTCTTATGGCTTCCTTCCCTGCTAGCAGAGGTCTCTTTTGCCTGCGTGCAGACGTCTCCTATTTCCGCGTGCAACAAAGGAAATAGGAGACGTCTGCACGCAGGCAAAGGTCTCTTACGACGATGCAGATCTCTCTCATTTTTGCCTCGTCGTGAGAGACCTCTGAAAGCAGGAAATGGTTTCCTAGCTGTCAGGAGGTTACTCACTCTGGTGCATGACTGACCACAGCTAGCCCAAGCTCAAAATAGCATCGGACATCGGCGAGCAACGGCATTGTTGGGTAGCATTCAAAATATAACGATTTGTATGGGTAAAAAACCTATCGTTTCTGTAACCTACGAACATGAAAGGATTTCAAGAAAAAACAGCTTTCCTTAATCAAAATGTTTGTTACGTCTCTCCTGTGTGGTCCACGGGCCGATTTATGGATTTTTATGAAAACGGTTTTCTCTCTCAGGAGAGACGTGACACACACTTTAAGTAAGGTAAGCTGTTCTTATTGAAATCCTTTCATTTTCGTGGGTTACAGAAACGATAAGTTTTTTCCCCAAACAAATCCTTATATTTCGAATGTAACGCAACAATGCCGATGTTCGCCGATGCTCATATTTCGAGCCTGGGCTACCTGTGGCGTACTCATCAAAGTATTTTACGGGAAGGCTCCGCCCCGAGGTCCAACCCATACCCATTCTCGTCCCCAGAGCCCCTCGGCTTAATTTGTAACGACGGGCTCTGGCCGGAGACGAGAATGACCCCTTAACCTTTTTTTTACCATTTCTGAGAGAAAAGGAAAAGTAAAGGTGTCCCATTCGCCGTCTTTAAAATGTGAATGAACAACAAAACCAGAACGTTTTCTCGACTTTTTCAGAGCCATTAGATGAATCTGTTAGCCCTTTTGGGCCTTTTTACGACCGAAATGACAGATTTTCCTACCCTTCCATGTACCTCGACTTTTGAAATCCCTACCCCTTCATATACCTGAAACCTGAAAAAGGTACCCCATTCAGGGGGAGCCTTTCCGTATAAGCTATTACAGGGAGTACCCCCATGGGGAGAGGATGTTGGCAAAACCTGGATCGGACAAGACAGGATCAACCCCTGTAACCCCATCCCTAACCTCTTGCATTAAGTGAAACACGGGGTTGATCCGATGCGGTCCGATCCATGTTGTGTTGATGCCTATTTACTCTCGAGTTAGGCCGATTTCCCGATCAAGCCTCAATGACAAGAATCTTCTTCCATATCCTCTTGTCTACCATTATTGTCCGAATCTCACACTTATTGTCGAGTGCGGTATTCCTTTTCACTCTTCCTACAATCTGTTTCAAAGTTTTTGGGGCTCACAGGTCAGTTTTTCTCATCCCATCTCCATACGCATGCCGTGGGCATAGTGAACCCACGCTCTTATTTGTTAACTGCAAATGAAAATTAAGTAAGAGATAAAATCTTACCTGTTTTGTTCTATTCTTGAATCTACTGTTTTGCGAAGTGAAATGGAAGTTGTTTTACGATGCAAAAACTATGTTCAAGTCGACGCTTTAACCGTTGAGATTTTATCTGTTATTTAATTTCCATTTGCAGTTTACAAATAGGAGCGTGGGTCCCCTATGCCGTGGGAGAACTGTTTTGCGGTTCCTAGCCAACAGCTACCACTTGTCCACGGTGGAGTTGGCGCTTAAAGGAGTGCTTTGTATTCGCCTCGGTAGTAAAGGGTCCTTGATACCCGGGTTCCCCCGCTTATTGACCCGACGCCGCTATGCCATGCTAATGGGCCCAAATAGGGGCGAAACAGCTTTCCAAGGTTGCCACTGCCGGGGTGGTACGGTTGCAGTACACATGGGTAAGGTACTGACCATACCGCAGAGTTGGTACGTGTACTTCAGTGTTTATTTTCGTATTGCTACATTTTGTTGCCCGAAAACACATTCTGAGATAATTTCATTTGGTTGCCTTGGTGGCAGCGAAAGCTAGGAGAAGGCGTTGAATAGCTCTCTTGTTAGTGAGTTTTGGAACAACCAACCGTTTTGTTTTTACAATGTTTTTATTTACAATTCTCTTTTCAATATAACTTGCAAGTTCTGTTTCTTGCTGCTTTCATTCTCCAACAAGTTGTACCCGTTCAGGTTCACGGATTCTTGGCGCGCTAATCGTGCATATTCATAAGGACGAAGGCAAACAAACTCCCTATAGCAAGAAACACAATTTTTAACGTCCTCTCCTACCAGTTTTCTTCTCCACATTTCCATTGTTCCCCACCACCACCACTACCGCATTTCTATTGGTTTCCCTTCACCACCAAACGGCTGTGAATTCACCGTCGTTCATGTATTCCTCCGCAACGTATTGATATTCCTTCGCTAAAAAGGGGTAAAACACCCCTCTCATACTACTATAATGGTTACGTTTTTACTTTTTCCGTCATGGTGTCCACGTAAAACCAAGCAACCGGCGTTTGTTTTGTCACATTTGTAACCCGGACAAGTTGCCTTGCAACCAGGCCTGCCTTGGAAAAACATAGAAATAAACATGGCTCCCAGAATAACACGTGATTGCTGTGTGATACCTGTAGTTTCAAAGGAACCCTTTCGAAAAGTGGAGAAGGTGGATTCAGCGATTTGAATTGTATGTCGCCGCGAAGCAGATGACCAGAAAACCCGTTGCGACTAAGATCGCAATGTTGTTGTCAGCAGTTGGACCCGACGCCTTGGAGCGATACAACAACTTTGAATGCCAAGAAGGTGAAGACGAGGCAAAATATAACCACGTGAAGACAAAGTTGGACACCGAGTTAGAGGGTCAGAAACGAATTGTATTCTCCAACTATCCGTTCTGGGATCACTCGAAGACCTCGGGCCAAACATTCTACGAATTCCTATCTCAGCCTTCTCTGTCTTGCGAATTTGCTGAACTAGATAACATGATCAGAGACAGAAAAGTATTCTTCACTGAAAATCCCGCACTAAAAGAGCGGCTGTTACGCGAACCGAAGCTAGACCTACAGAAGGTCGTACATATTTCTCGATCCTCGGAGCTGGCATATAAGGAGTTCGTAAGCATGAAAGGCGCTGCGAAGAAGGAAGAGCAACAAGTACACGGGCTCAACACGAATCGGCCAAACAAAATCCAAGCTTCAACA
Source organism: Porites lutea (assembly GCF_958299795.1). NCBI lineage: Eukaryota > Metazoa > Cnidaria > Anthozoa > Scleractinia > Poritidae > Porites > Porites lutea. Next base: position 11,967,291 of record NC_133206.1, read on the forward strand.
GGTGGCAAGCAACCTCGATCTCGGGGTCGAGGAGCACGAAACCGCAGTAGAAGAAAAAGTTGTCGAAGATGCGGTACCACGCATGCGCGAAACTAGTGCCCAGCTTGGGAAAAGTCCTATTTAAAGTGTGGAGGTCCAAACCACTTCAGCATGAAATCGTTGATCAAGGCAGTAGTAAGGCTGAATTTTTTATGGATTGCCTGTATGTTGAAAACATCGCCACCAAAGACAGTTCTGTATGGTTTTCAGTTGTGAATGTTAATGGCAAAAAACTACGGATGATGCTGGATGCTGGTGCCTCAACAAACGGGATATTTTGCAAGACCCTCAGAAAGTTGCGCAATTCTCCCGCCCTGCGTTCGTCCAATGTTTGTTTGAAAGCATATGGTGATCACATAATCAACCATAAAGGCAAAGTCACCCTAACTTACAAAGCCAACCAATATCAAGACACGTTCGACTTCTATGTTGCGATGACAATGGCACCTCCCATCTTAGGACTGCAAGCCTGTGAGAAGTTGGGTCTGATTGAACAAACGGATTGCCCTCCAGAGCAACCGAAACAAAATCCTGCAGAGGATGCAGTTACTAGTACCTCCTATCACCTCACAAAGGAAGACTTTTTGGAAGAATTTTTATGACGTGGTCACAGGCATGGGCAAGTTTCATCGGTACCACATCACCATTAAGAGAAGGCAATGAACCTGTCATACAACCTCCACGTCGAGTCCCACAGGGGTTGCAAGACCGTCTGAAAGAGAAACTGGACCAAATGGAATATGACAGGATCATTGCTAAGACTGACAAACCTATGGACTGGGCAAACAGCTTCGTAATTGTTGAAAAGAAGGATGGAAGCTTCCGTTCGTGGTTAGATCCGAAGGACTTGAACAGTATTATTAGACGAGAACATTTCCAGATCCCTACATTTGAAGATGTTGTTTCACGCCTAGGAAAGAAGAAATATTTCACAATCGTGGACCGAAAGGACTCTAACTGGCAAGTGCCCGTAAGCGAAGAAAGCTCGTACTTACCTTCAATACCCCTTTTGGCCGATACCGCTACTTACGTATGCCATTTGAAATCTGCTCTGCGTCTGAGGTGCTGTAGAAGAGAAAATATAAAGTGTTTGGAGACATGCAAGGAGTAGAAGTCATCGTAGACGACAGGATCATCGCTGAGGCTACTGAGGAGGAGCACGATCGCCTGTTGAGAAATGTGATGCCAAGGGCAAGAGAACAAAATGTGTAGTTCCATCCCAAAAAGATCCAGTTTTACCTCAAACGAGTTGTCTATTTTGGGACCATCATAAGTGAAGATGGAATCCGTCCTTATCCCGCTAAAGTCAATGCCATGGTGGAACTGCCACAACCAGCGAGTAAAGAAGATGTTTGCAGACTGATGGGCACGGTGGCATCCCTTAAGGATTTCATCCCTGACATGTTCACAACCATGTTCCCTATCAGGCAACACTACTTATAAGAAAGATTACGATTTCCGGTGGTTACCAGAACATGAGCAGGCCCTTGATAAGATCAAAAAATTCTTATCAGCGAGCTAGTCCTGCGTTTCTACGACCCCACTAAAAGGTGACCATATATAGAACCTGATGCCTCATTTACTGGGGTAGGTGCCTGCCTCCTCCAGGACAGTGGCCAGTTGGCCTATTCCTCACGAGCATTAACTCAAACTGAGCAGATCGAAAAGGAGTTACTAGTAGTCTCATTTGCTGCCGAACAATTTCAGCATTACCCCTATGGAAGAGACGTTGAAGTAGAGTACGATCACAAACCACTAGAAACCATAATCCGCAAGCCAGTGCAGAATGCTTCCCCAATAATTCAGCTCATACGTCTTCGGTTACTGAGGTACAAAGCAAACCTGCACTTTGTCCCAAACAGGCAACAAGGTGTGCAGTGCTGATATACTATCCCGGGCACACCCGCTATCCTCACTTCCAGCTGAAGACAAACGAATTGAGGAAACGGAGCTGAAAATAGACAGTCTGGTTTCCTCCGTTCTACTTTCCAGCGACAAAATAAACCTTCTGAAACAAGCAACAGCTACAGGCGATTCCCTATAGATGGTGAAAAACCTCATTAAGGGATGGCCAGCATACAAGAGAAACACCCCATCTTTACAAGACAATACTGGCCACTACGTGACGAACTACGCATTATAGAAGGCCTGGTATTTAGAGGTGAAACCCTAGTCATACCACCTAGTATGCGTCACGAATTGTTGACCAAACTACATGAAAGCCACTTGGGCATAGATAAATGTAAAGTAAGTGCACGCCCCATCATGTACTGGTCTGGAATGGGGCGAGACATCGAGGAAACAATATCAAGGTGCTCCATATGTGCCAAATACAAACAAGCCTGCCAATTCCTGCGAGTCACTTATCGCTCATGTTATCCAAGAACGTCCATGGTCAAAACTAGGGACAGAGATGTTCACATTCAGGGGAAGGGATTATCTTCTAGTTGTAAATTACTTTTCCAAATAACCAGAAGTCTCCTGGTTATCGACGAAAACTGCAAGCTGTGTGATCTCACCCCTGAAGACCTGCTTTGCAAGACTTGGTATAGCTGACCCTGTCACTGCAGACAACAAACCATTTGGGAGCAATGAGTTTGCCAAGTTTGCCGAATAGCGGGGCTTCAAAGTTAAGACGTCAAGTTCTCACCATGCCCTATCTAAAAGGCAAAGTGAGAGATCAGTTAGAACAATAAAGCAGTTTATGAGGAAAGTAGCGGACGGAGGACGAGATATGCCGTTGGCCCTCTTAGCATACAGAAATACACCAATATCAGGTCTTGAGTACTCTACAGCACAGTTACTGATGAGCCGAATGTTAAACGACAGGCTGCCAACAGCGACAAGTCTGTTATCTCCAAAGGTTGCCCAGGGTGTACACAGGTCTTTACCAGCCAGACAACAAAGACAAAAGAGATACCGTGATCGGGGCACCAAGGCCCTGCCTCCGCTTCAAATTGGTGTCCATGTGACCATTCAGCGAGAGTGCACGTGGAGCCCCGCCATTGTCGTAGAGAAGAACGCAGCACCACGCTCATTCAAAGTCAAGACTGAGATGGCCAAATTCTCCAGTCCATGGAGGCTGAGTCCACCCAACCAGACCAAGTCGTGTTGCCACCAACACCTGCAGAGGATAAAGTGGCCTACCGAATGACCCATGCTTCTCTAAGTACTTCTCCAGAGAAAGTCCCCTCCGAGACAACCTTCCTTGTAGGACTTCCAGTGTCAACCCCTTTGGCACCCGAAATGGTTGAACGAGTATGAACATAAACTTTCTCGAACAATTGTATGCAATTGTAAGGTGGAACTCAAATATTTTGTGTCTTAGGAATGTTAACTGTTGTTGTTATCATTAACCTTGTAGGTGTGAACGATTATGAACATTGTCTTTCAAGAACAATGCTATGCCTTAGGGTGGAACTCGAGTATTTTGTGCCTTGAAATGTTATCTGTTATTGTTATCATTGACCTTGATGGTGTGGACATACCGCACTGGTACATTTCTTTAGTTTGTTTGTTGCTTACAGGCACCATTTTATAATGTCAAATAAGTTTCATATCAGCTCCACACCTAAGTCCAGTTTTGCTCATTTAGTTTTAAATTTCTTTGTTAAAACATAGGCACGTTTAACGTGCATGAGCTAATTTTAATGCTTCAGTGTAACCGTATCAACAGTCTACTGTTTTAATCCTAAATTCTTTGTCTTTCCTCCGGACATCTGTTGCAAAGTAAACAAATTGTTTAAGTACTATGAATATCAACTCACCAAACGTTGCTCAGAGGGAAGACTAGAAGGTTTCAAGGTTTCTTCATGGTTTCTTAAAATAATGAGGCTCGTCGAATTCGTAGGTAAAAGAAGGCAAATTGTTTACTAGAAAATTTGCTCAAATGATTTTAAGGAATCGCCTGGGCTTTACAACATCTGCAATAGTCCAGTTTTGAATTAAAAATTACCGCTGAATACAAACATTAACGACACATTCATACAGGGTTAGTCTCGACGTAAAGTAAAATATTCAGAAATTTCGGCAAGTAAGTGTTTGAAATTTGAATATACACAATAGACAGAATAATAAACAGGTCTCTTTCTCGTTGGAATTTGTGAATATATTACTTCAGAATGAGGCTAAGGCTGTAAAAAATGCGTCTTCACTTCTTTCATTCAGCGGTCATAGCGCACTCGAAAATGGACTATTATTAAAGTTACCGTAAAATTCCGAAAATAAGCCCCTCTATGTATAAGCCCCTCCAAATATAAGCCCCCCAAACCCGTAACGTAAAAACCCCTCCGTTAAATCGCCCTCCAAATATAAGCCCCCGGGGGCTTGTAATTGGAAAATTGCCCTCGAATACAAAGAAAAACAAAGCAAAAACGGTAAATTTACTTCCAACCATAGGGTTAGTCCAATCGATTTTAAGACGCAAAATTTCCCTCCGTACATAAGCCCCTCCAAATATAAGCCCCTTAAAAAGGGCCTTTGAAAATATAAGCCCCGGGGCTTATTTTCGGAATTTTACGGTATGCTTACCACAAAACAAAGCGGCAAAAAAGTGGTTTTCTACTGAGATATCTTTAATGCACACAACTGATGCATTTCTCAAAGGAATTGATGATAAGAAATTGACTGCCTGCGTACTTTTAAATATGAGTAAAGCTGTTCGACAGCGTTGACCAGCAAACATTGTTACGTAAAATACACAGCGTCGACGCCTCAACCAGCGCGCTAAAATGCTTTAACAGCTACCTTACAAATAGAAATCAAGTGGTACGAATTCATAGTTCCGTTTCTGATCCTCTTCCCGTTGAATGCGGTGTTCCTCAAGGCAGTATTCTAGACCCCTCTATTATTTAGCATATGCGTAAATAATCTACCCGAAGTTCCAAAGCATTGCTCTATAGAATGTTATGTAGACAACACAAAAGTGTTTGTTTCTTTTAACTTACCGGACTCCCAACGGATTCTCCAAGAAATGAATGAAGATCTCTTGCAGATACGCAACTGGTGCTTTGGAAATCGGTTACTACTGAATCCAGACAAGACAAAATTAATTTTTTTCGGAAGCCGACAGATGATCTCTAAGCTCCATGAAGTTCATTTGTCTTTGTTGGGAAAGGACATTTTCCCAATCACAAAGCGCACAGCTCTTTCGTTTTCTTTTTCTAGTTTATCATCAGCTATTGATTGCATCAGCTATCACATTGCCTTAAAATATCGTTCCAATCGGCTCTGTGTACTTCTCCTTTGAACTGCAACTTCCCCAAATTGTCGCCAAGGAGACTAAATTCATTAGCAACCTTAAACTCCCCTCTATGAATAAAAAAAGCAGAAATGTTTTGGACACTGTCCAAAACGTCCTTGAAACTTTTCAAAGTGGTTGTTTCGTTCGAGCGTTCGCCTTCACCTGGGGTATCTTCTTTTTCCATTTCATTCTGGTCGTCATTCTCTATTTCCATGGCATCGTGAGAAGTACCAATGGCCTCCAGGAGCTGTTGTTCGGTAAGAAGACTGTAACAGGCTGGAAGTTCGTTATCGGACTCCAGGTAAGCACTGATTCCACTTCCAAGTGCAACCTGTTGGACGAGATTCTCCAGTTCCTCATCGGTCGAGACATCAAGATCAGCAAAGGGATCCTCCTCTCCTTTCACAGTACTGACGGTAGCTGCTTCTGAGAAAGTGCTGGAAATTCCAGCTGCTCTTTGTTGGGAAAGGACATTTTCCCAATCACAAAGCGCACAGCTCTTTCGTTTACTTTTTCTAGTTTAGCGGATGCTGTTTTGCTGCAGAAAGGGCAATGAATGATTGACTAGAGCTCGCTGCGTATGAAAATTTATGATATAGCTTTTCAGTGAGTATCTCTCAGACATACACCATGGCAAATGCAAATAAGTAAGCCATTATAAATAGAGTCATGCATATTCTGGAAGAAAATCCGTAGAGCTCCACACCATCAGCGGGGGCTATTTTCCTTAGTTTCTTTACGTACGCTCCAGTTCTATGTGAGAGGCTGGCATTAGTGATCAGGCCCAGCATGTTTGTCTCGATTGATATTGTGAAGCACTTCAGAATTACCTCCAGCAAGAGTACATCATCTACCAAGCTCGTTCCCAGGGAAAAGGCCTTTGTATTGGCTGCTCACGTGTCCCCTCGTACACCCAAAATCCTGGGTGTGATGAATTGGTACTGTATATGCGATATAAATCTCAAATTATGTGTAACCTCAAAGTGGGTGAATTAACGAGTAACGAGTTTTTACTGGAGTTTCTCTTTGTCATAGACATGTCGTGTTAAGTTATTGTAAGCTTCTGATTTCTTTGTACCAGACAGAGATTCCTTGAAAAGGAACATTTGCGAAACCACTGGTATAAATTACAGGCTACCATACACGCTAATAGTAACCAAATATTTATATCAACGCTGCAGTACTGGAAAAGTTCGCTTTTCGACTTTTCTGATGTGTAATAATTTTGTGAAGTGAGCCGCCTTACCCAACTTAGTTTTATACTCTTTTTAATACTCGCAGCCATATAGCAACACACGACACACAAGTATTAGTTTAGACTGTATCCTGTCCTTTAAAAAACATTGAACTTTGAGACCAAATTAAATGACTTGCGGTAAAGAAATACTCTGGACCATTAAAAGCGACGTACAGAACTGTAGCCGATCCCAATCAATCATTCGATACAAGAAAAATCTTTTGTAATAATTATTCTTGAAAGAGCAATGCTATGTTTCAAATTCTTTCTTGGCTGACTTGGCTATTTCCTGCTGCATCCGTTGCGCGGAGCTTTGTATGTCTCAAGTCCGGTTTGTTTAAAAAGAACACTATTCTTCATAAAACATTTCGCTGAACAATTCTGTTTAAATTAAGTTCAATATATTTCATTTCCACTGATCCTGGAGTGAATGACATGGGACGAAATCACTTTCCAGCTGATTGTAATTCCACCTCGGGGGAGGGTAATTTACGAATTTCGGGGTGGGGATGTGCCGCTGGGACCCTGGAACCCGTCACCTATACCAGAGCTAGTTCAGCTGAATTTTGTTACCCTATACTAGAGTAAACTCCCCAAATCCCCCCTATCCTAGAGTAGCTGTTTCCCTAGTCTAGATAAAATCTTCAACCAACTGATCAGTTTCCTGAAAAATGATACCCTATTGTAGAGCCAAACGCTCTGATTTATATACCCTATCCTAGAGTAAACTGCTTGAAAACCATATCTTTCACAGCGGCACATACCTATATAGCCCATATATGGCAGTACCCCCCCAGACATTCCACACGCATGGTCAAGACAGGTGAATTGTGTCGATAGCGACACAATATAGCGATAACGTCTAAAATCTGAGGCAATTTCTTGGACCTAGTTGGGTTTGTTATGTTCCTTAGACGCAACACTGCAGGGCCTCTATAATAAGCGTGTAACTTTTGATTGCCGCATTAAAGGGACCTCGAGTTTTTGAACGGCACAACCGAAAATAAAGACGGTTCTAAGTGTTAGTATTTTCTCTGGCCGCTTCTCGTTACTCACTCCTGTCATCGCTAAAACAGCGGGTTCCATAAGTTACATTCTCAGTGAATGTTTACGCCAGACCAGCCGATTCCAGGCCTTTCCCCGACCCTCCCCTGGGACAAGGTTGATTATCGACAAAGAATTGTCCTCCTTTGTGCCTCCTGCGAGACTATTTTACTTTAGCGGAGCGCGAAGTAAAGGATTTGCGACGCTCAGGAATGTAATAAAGTTGACGTTTTTGGGACAAGATTGGGCACGCAAAGTCTGTAGGTTTTCGGTTTTAATTAGTTCAAGGTCACTTCGATTTCTTTGATTTATTCTTTAACTTATTCGAGGAAGAAATAATTTTTATTTTGGCTTTCCCGTGGTTTGAACCGACTCGCCTGTGTGACCCGTCAGATCAGAGGAGACTCTAAGTTAAGGGCTAAGCCGATTGCGCTACTGCGACCCAAGGTAGTTCGAGATACGAAAAATAGCTTAAGTTCGTGACTTTTCGGCTTGTTTCGGCTATTTCATGAAATGAGACCGGACTACTTCGTGATATCTTGAGATCATGCACTTCGAGTTTAGTCTTTAATTTACTCGAGGACATTGCCGCGCAAACACACGAAATTTCTCTTCGAGTGTTGGAAAACATTTCACGAGTGAGCGCTCCTTTCGAACTGTTTTATAATGAATTTAAAGTTACAAAATGCTGCACAAAGACGTTTTGTCTTTGTTACGTGTTACGTAGTAAAATTACTTTCATGCGTTGCGTGACTTTCTCGAACGTTCTCTACGTTTTTGGATTATTCATGAATAATTAATTAGGGCATGTTTACATTTCAGCATGAGTCAGCAGATTTGCATCTTTACTGAAATCATATAATATGTCGAAAAGCTACTACTATTCGCCTGTTTAGTATTTTCTAGAACCTTATGTCAAACAGTATAAACGTTCCAAGTGAGTTCTTTTGACGAACTAAGTTTTTTCCACGAGCTGGAGTGCTGTGTTAGTCAAGTGTGACGAAGGTCGATTTTCACGTTCTGTTTCTACAAGTTGGCGGAAGCCGTAAGATATCTGAAGTTCAAGTGAGAGTTTGTTATTATTGGCAGAGGCTGTTTAGTTTTACTTAAGTTCAAGTCAAGCTTTTGTCGGCGGATGCTGTGTTTTAAAGCTCTGTAAAGACTATGTTGCTTTGGTATTAAACTTCCTTGTGTTAATCCGACATCCATGCGTGCTGATAGTCAGTGAATAATTATCCTCAAAACATTCGAACTTTAGCCAATTCCATGCTCAACGTAATTGACTCCTTACCCATGCCTTACATATCTTAAATCAGTACATGAGACTGCTATGCTGTTTTTGAAGCCTGGTGTAAGAATAATAGAGAATTCGCTTTTCACTGTTTGTTTTGTTGACTTTTTATTCACCGCCAGTAACCTCTGTCCAGAATATCCCTAAATTTAAGGACAGGGCCAACTGGTCACGCGACACTGTTCAACCAGTGAAAAGGCGCGCTTGTATTTCTCAAAACATCGAACCAGTGATCAAAACCATTTTCATAACAGCGGACGGAATCGGACAGCCAAGAAGATAAGCTTACAGTACTAGTCTACGTTTCACATCATTTCAAAGAAAACTTTTGACGTAGGAGAATAAGAGTATTATTCGTTGCAAGGAATCATTGGAGTGTTCGAACTGATTCCGGACTGATCGCAGAGGTCGTGGCTTCACTGGCATGGCTTGCAAGATTTTTGATAGAAGCAAACTGGTCCCCTGTAAAAATAGCCGTAGAGAGTTTGTGAAAATTGGTGGAGATCGTACAAATCAGGAATGGTACTACGTACTTCTACAGGACAAGAATCAAAGAACCAGTCATCATAACAGGAATAAAAAGTAGTTCAAATTTATTAATTTTTCTTCTTTGTTTCTTTGTTGTTTCATGTTGACTTCACGCATCTGGTGCTTTCTTTGCTTGCTGTCGTACCTGCAATGTTTTAATTTTATCTCACATAATGAGTGCATGTTCAATGAGTAGCGGAAGTACATCATTTACAGTTGGAATTTGTCTTCTTTCTTTGATTTTTTTTTAACTGTGGATGAACATTTGGAGAATCCAACAATAACAAATCGTTCCAGATTTGGTGAATTTCAAAAGCAAAGCGGTTAGTTTCTACCTTGCGCTTATAATCTTTAATTTTATCCCCGCAAATTCAGCAAAGTGAGGCGAGATGTTGGGCGTGAATATCCATAAGACTAATAAGTTGTTTTGGCCTTGAGAAGAAAAAAGAAAAAGGCTCGTATTAATGCGAAAAAAAATAACACGGCTCTGCCATGTCTGCGTAAAACCCGGGAGTGGAACACGTACGTGTTTTGGACCTTGGTATTCAAAAATTGTCTACCAAAATTCTAGGTTGTCTACCATCCCTACATTCAACATAATAAAAGTTAATCGATGTGACAATCGAGGAAAAATATCAAGAACTTCGTAAAAAGTCTGTGAATCGGAAAAATAATAGATACTTGTTCACCTACCTTGAAAACCGACCAAAATCTCGCCTACATCGCGTTGTCTAAAAGAAGTAAGCCACAAAATGTGCCGAATATTTCACGAGACGCTTCCAATGTGGCTTTCGATACTGCCGTCCATTTAAAAAAATTATGTATGCGTTATGAAAAGTCTTAAAAGTATGCCTGAGAGCCTCAAAACGGTGACTGTGGTCGTTTAGGTAATGTATCCGCCATTTTCCTCGAGAACAATAGCTCCATGATGTGATATTCCGGACTGAATTTGTATGGAGTCATCAGTGCATAACAGGCCCAATATCTCAGAGATAATTTGCCCCGAAATGTTAGTTTTTGGCAAGTAGACCTCTTCGACGTTGCTCTTTTCAGAATATCCTGACATATCACATAATTTCACAAATTAACACCTTACTCTTACCATATTTCATTTTTTACTATTCCTCCGCGTTTACAATTAATCAGTTCCACAACCACGACGCCGAAGTGTACGCTCCATAGCGTCTTGTTATGGTTAAAACAGAGCGCATGCTTTAATAGTCTAAAGCATGCCGGTGGTAAGGAGAACACCATCTACGGTCCTCTAAATAACTGCTGCAATTACCAGCACCTACTTGTCACGAAAAGTATAAAGTCACCAAAGAATTCTTCCTAAATACCTGAAATAGATTGTATGAGTAGTATAGGACGGCGGTATAGTGCGCTTTCCCCATTTTTCATTTTTCAGTATCGCCGGGGAGGGACGCCCTTCCGCTTTAGAAAACAGGATTGGGGACACATTGTAAGTTGGATGTAGAAAGGGGAACAGGGATCGGTTAAAACCTTAGGGGAGGAAAATTTGACAGTATCCCGCCGACCTTTCGAGATTGGTGAATCACAAAAATAATTGAAACGTTGAATAACAATTCGAACGCTCTTTAATAACTACGAATATTAAACTATTATTATAAAAAACATCGTCGTTGTTCTAGCTACGTCTCTCCACTCTTTGGCATTGTTCTATCAGGTGGCTGGAAGTGCTGTAATAACTTTATACTTTATGCGGTAATCTGTGACAGTCACTGTATGACACGGAACTTTCTAAAGTCCAAGAACTCCAATTACATCACTAATCGATATGTGTAACGAGCCCCCAAACCTTTTTTGGAGCTATTTTCAAAACGTGTATAGCTCATTGTCAGTGGTCTGAGTGTATGTATCTTGGTGGCTTTGTGTGTTCGGATGTGTGTTGCAGGGACCAATAAGTTTGAAGGCACAATCGACTCCCGATAACTCGAACCTTCAAGGGAAATCGAAAAAAGGTTCGAGTTATCGAGAGTTCGAAGAAAATAGCCGAGAGTAAAAGATACTTCTAGATTATAAATCAGAACGTAACGTAACAAAACATAGCCTAAATAGACCATGCGTTTAACTGTTTTGAGAAGAAAAGCTGCTTCACGGTAGCCTGTGACAATCAACATCAGCCTCCACTAGTAAACTGTACTCCTACAACACGTCAATAGGAAATCCAAAATTCAATATTTCGGACGCCCGTAGACGGCGGTTTTCCCGGCTTTTTAAGGGCTCAAAACATGGTTCGAGTTATCGAGGGTAAAATTATATAGAAAATGACCTGAGGGGAAACGAAAATTGGTTCGAGTTAGCGGGAGTTCGAGTTACCGAGGGTAAAATTACAGTGAATGTATGACGGAAATCCAGGAGAAATCGATTTTGGTTCGAGTTAGCGCGAGGTTCGAGTTAGCGAGGGTTCGAGTTATCGGGAGTCGACTGTACTATGAGTTGATGCTAGGAACCAATGAGATTTTGGCATCTAAACATGACATTGCTAAAGGTCAAACAACGACACCTTGCGACCGCCATATTGGTTCTTCAAAATTTTTTCGTCTTTTGTTACGGCTAAAGATGTCTAAAAGTATAACATTTAAATATCTTCATGCTTCAAACACTGAGTACAGTGATACAGCTGCTTAACAGTTCATATTTTAGTCAGCGTGGCTGCCGGTTCAAGACCTTTATGACCTAATTCGGCTATCGCGAACTGTACAACGTATGTATTTCACAACTTATGAGTATGTTTCACCTGCTTGAAGTGTGAAAAACATATATTTTCAAAGGTCTGGAAGTGACAGGTTAATAATTGATATTGACTTTAACTCGGAAGTATGCAGTGTATTTGTGTTTTTTGAAGTTTAAAATAGAGCTCAGTCTGTGATTCTTTTTTACCGGTATACCGAGTAAATTCGTTCCGTAAACATGCTTTATTCTCTCGCGTACAAAGTTCAACGGAACTTTAACGTTCCGGCAAATTATGTGCACATGCTTGCTGCTTAACAGTCATAAAAGTGATTAAAACGTTCTCAGTCTAACCAGTGGCTAAGTAAAGATGCGTAACTTTTGTTGAAACAATAGCGTTAGCGAATAAACTTGGAAGTCGCCCGTTGAGAAAATATCAAGGAGACTGCTTCATTGAGTGAAATAACATGAGATGATTAGAAATCGGTATTTCGGCAATAGGCTCTTTGCTTTAGTTGATCACGAGAGCAACTTTTTCCTTAAGCATTACGGGGCTAAAATCTCCGTTTAATTCATAACAGGCAATTTGAGCTCTTAAATGTGTAAGGGAAAGATTTAACGACAGTTCAAAATTCAGAATTTACAAGAATTTGTATCGAAAACCACTCAAGCGTGACTGGGTGGCAAGAGTTGTTTTTCTCATAGAAATCCTTCTCATTTTCGGCGGCCGTTGCAATCGCTACTTTTGAGATATGTGGCTAAAACTTAACAGATTACCCAATTTTTGGAGATATCTGAAGGAAAGACAGAGAAAAGTGAATATATAGCATGAGGATCGACTCAGCTAAGCGTTTCGCGTTTTCCTTTATTTACAGCAATACCAATTTCGCCCAAAAAGAGTCTATATTTAGGATGAAATGGGTAGATTCTACGTACGGTCACAATGAAGCATTCAAGATAGCTCGTGCTCGTTAAACGTGCCTATGTTTCCAACCGACTCTAATCGATCAAAAAAGCCCTCCCTAAACAGACTTCCCTTTCTACTATTTGCCCTGAATAAGCTGTCCCAGTTCATTATTTGTCTATTTTCCACGTATGCAATCAAGTATCATAAATTCCCTGCAAGTGAGACCCGGATCTCCCAAGAAAAAGCACCTCAACCATTTTATCTGCCAAAAACAAAAAATTTTTTATGAAAATTCCTTTTTACACGCGGGACGTGTGACGCATCCTGACTGGATGGTCGCCCTTTTTTCTTATAACTTTTGCGTTTAAAGAAAAAAAAATAAGACCACCGGCAGGGCCATGAAAAAACGCCTGGCTGTACAAAAATGTAAGCGTTAAACTTGAAAATGTCGACAGAGGTCAAGTTTGTTCATCGTTTTCCTTCCATTCCCCATCGCCAGAGCGATATGATTCAAAAGTGCAGGGATCGAGGACACATTTGTTAAAGATCGCTTCGTATCTCTTAAATTGAGGGCGTGTATAAAAATCATAAGTGGAGACATCTCGATGAATGTGACTGCTTTTCACCACTGGGATTTCTCTGGGTTCTTCTCGCGGACTTTTCGCCTCATCTAGGACATTTATTTTCATGACTTCGTTATTCAGTTGAGACTGTCCTTCCCTGTTTAGGCTAAACCATCTCACCTTGCACTCAACCTTTCCGTCTCTGATAACATAGCCATGTGACCTGCCACCACGAACTCAACAATGACATCGCCGTTTTGATCTGTGGTTTACCAGGATATCATTTATAAATGATGGAGTCCGTGTTGAAATGCAGCATTACATTGCCCAACCACTCGAGGGACTCGTAGAGATAAAGTCGAGCCCTGCAGGTGGTGAAGCACACTACGAAAATATTTAGGTCACGTGACGAACATCTCTTTTCTCATCGTTAAGGAGGGTCGACAAACTCGTGTTCTTGGTTTGCTGTTAAAATTTTCCCCAGAATTAATTTAACATAAGTTTGGCGAAGGAGCGTAATCCCGGAATTTTTTTTCAATGCGCTCTGGACGGAGCGGGATGTCTTCTCGCTTTAAATAATCTTGGATGTGCTGGCATCGTTTCTCTTCGTCCTCTCCAGCGTTTTTGGGCCACCCATCTGGTTCCTGCTTGACCCGTAGGCGCATGTATTATCGATGTAATCGCGAATAAGGTAGTTGATGTTTGCGGGAGGTTCCACACCTCGTAGGCATGGCTAATACGATAGCCCATCTCGACGGCTTTTTCAACTTCTGGCTTGCACCAGGTACCCACCAACTCCCTTTCATCATCGCTTTTATTATGTTTTGCACAGGTCATGCATAGGGGAAAGGGAAGCTTTTCGTCATGTCGAACGGAAACGGCCGGATGATACAACTATCTGGGTGGTAAGATGATGCATTTCACAAATCCAAAGTATTAGGGGAGGCTGGAAGGTTTAATTTCGAGTAAAATTCGGGAAGACTGGCCGGATAGGGGTTTGTACTTATCCACAAAATGATAAAGAAAAGAGACGTTCACGCACCTAATTTCTTCACCATCCATCAGTTCGGCCTCTTTGATTAACTTCACGGCGTTGTCCTCCCTCCGAAAAAGGCTTCTCTGGGATTCAAGGGTTCTGTGAATTACAATCCATTGCAAAAAGTAGCAACAGCTTTCTCCTCTGCTTTCCGTCTTGCTCATTACATTACCACTGCGCGACAACATTGTAGCTCCTCACGTCTCTTCACAAAGCTATCTTCTTTTGGGTGTTGTTGTACACGTCCTGCATGGTTAGACCGAGGTGGCGCGGATGTTCTGCCATTCTGGTTGGAAAACAACCTGGGCAGCCATACGAAAAACACCCTTCAAATTCGCACACGGTGTTCTTGATCGGGTCTTATCCGTCGACGGTGTAGCTGCTATCGGGGATCTTGTACTCTCCCTTATTCCCTGAATGCCTCATATGATGCTCTCTTTCTTTCTCCGTTATGTTTTCGACAGCATCCAAAAGCTGTCGGTTATGCCACTTAAGCCACCAATCGAGCCTGATTGCGTTCGATACGCAACCCAAGCAACGGTTTACTGGCCACGGTGATCTCTTGCATGTGAGTAGTATAAGACGGCAGTATGGTGCATTTTCCGCTTTTTATCAGGTCTCACGCTAGAGGTAACACATTACGGGAAATGTCAGCATCGGAATTGAGTCCCTGGTGGATGAACGCCCCTTCTCTTTAAACATTTTGAAAACTGTCCAGGACTTTTTGATCGATTAGTTGACCAGCCAATTAGGAAACAGGATTGGGGACACCTAACCGGTTGGATGGAGTATCAAAGAGAGGATTGGTTGACCCTTTAGGAAATACTGCCGACCTCTTGGAAGTGTCGATTACAAAAATAATTAAAACGTTGAATAACAATTCGAACGCTCTTTAATAACTGCGTATATTAAACTATCATTATAAACAACATCTTCATTATTGCAGCTACGTCTCTCCACTCCCGTAAAATCCTTTGGCATTCTTTCTTTAAATGGTTGGGAATGCTGTAATTACTTCATTGTTTTTAAGGTCAAATATGACACTCACTGTATGACACGGAACTTACCAACGTCCATGAATTCGAACTTGTGCCGAAAAGGTCTTCTGTCTGCATGACTCCGCGTTTTCTGTGCCTTCTATGTTGAAATGACTTATCCGGTCTGTTCATTGTATCTTGAACAAATTTCTTAAATACACAACTCATGTCATCGGAAATAAAGAAACTTTTTTTGGCAGATGACTGCCTTTCATATGGTTTTCTGAAATATGCTCCAGGACATTTGTCTCCTCGCGGTAAACATCCTCTTCATGCTTCTGAGCACCTGAACTGGGGACACCTAACCGGTTGGATGTAGTATAAAAGAGAGGATTGGTTGACTCTTTAGGAGATAAAAATTTGACCGTATACTGCCGACCTCTTGGAAGTGGTCGATCACAAAAATAATTAAAACGTTGAATAACAATTCGAAAGCTCTATAAACAACATCTTCATTATTGCAGCTACGTCTCTCTACTCCCGTAAAATCCTTTGGCATTCTTTCTTTAAATGGTTGGGAATGCTGTTATTATGTCATTGTTTTTGATGTCATATATGACAGTCACTGTATGACACGGAACTTTCAAACGTCCATGAATTCCAATTTGCATCGAAAAGGTCTTTTGTCTGACTCCGCGTTTTCTGTGCTTTCTATGTTGAAACGACTTATCCGGTCTGTTCATTGTATCTTGAACAAATGTCTCAAAAACATAACTCATGTCATCTGAAATAAAGTAACTTTTTCCAGGTAGATGGCTGCCTTTCATGTGGTTTTCTGAAATATGCTCCAGGACATTTATCTCCTGGCGGTAAACATTCTCTTCATCATGCTTCTGAGCACCTGAATGATGCTTGTCGCTTCGATTTTTTCGCTGGCATAAGCCAACATCACCTTCCTCCATCTTGCTGAAACTGAAGGATTTGTCACCAGCCAGCTACTAATAACATCTCAGTATGCTCCGCCCTCTTTACGTGGCAACTAGTTATTGGTCAATTCGTATAAAGAATGCTGTGATTGGGCACTCTCGAAAGATTGGCAGGATACTGTCAAATTTTCAACCAGTAGGAAAGAAGGGTTTTTGTTTTCACTTTAAGTTATTTTTAGCGCCTAGGCAGTCAACCAATCGCCTCCTTTATACTCCATCGCACTGGTAACATGTCCCCAATCCTGTTTTCTAATTGGCTGATCAACTACATTAGATCAAAATAGCCCTGGACAGCCTCAAATATGTTTAAAAAAGAAATGGGCGTCCGTCCACCGGTGACTAACTTCCGATACTCTCCCTTATTCCCTGCGCGCTGGACGCGTTCGTTAAACAGAGAAAGTTTGCAAATTGGCACGTTTAACGTGCTTGAGCAACTTTGAATGCTTCAGTGTAACCGTACCAAGAATCTACCCTTTTCATCCTTAATATAGACTGGTGTTTTGTGCGAAATTGAGTCTTGCAGTACATGAATGAAAACGTGAAACGCTCAGCTGAGTCGATCCTCATGCTATATGCTCACTTGACGCTGTCTTTATCTCAGACATCTGGTGCAAGTTTAACAAATTGTTAAAGTACAATAAAAATCAACTCACCAAACGTTGCTTCAAAGGTTTCCTCGGAGTTTCCTTAAGAAAATGCGGCTCATCGAATACCGAATATTTAAGAAATATCACGATTTTTATCATTGTGGTAGATGGTTGCATCATCATAATTCACAAGGCCTTCACGTGCGACTGTACTCGATGAAACAGTACAACTCTGACGACTTAATTCTTCAAGTTTTAAAAGCTACTGCTTCTTAAAAGACAAGAGCCTTTACTTAAGGCATTGGTTAAAAAACTAAACAGGTCTTCATACGTTCAAATTACTGTTACTACTTTGAACCAGTCTGCATGGGATGTACGGTCACACAGCAGGCACGTGAAAGTGTTGGACTTTGCCCCCTTTCGTGGTTTGTACGTGAGGGAATTCGAGTTATCACCCAGTAATCTAGTAAACAGTATTATAAAAATAACTCATGCACACAATTTCCACGTGAGAACTTTGCCCCTTTTATAATTTGTAAGTGAAATGACGCATATTGTTTACGAGATTAATTTCCTCAAACGATTAAAACAAATCACCTCCTTTTTTAAAATCTGCAATAAAATTGTGCATCATTCAACGTTGAGATTGATACCCTAACATAGTTATTTTACTTCCGACAAAATTGTCAAATTGCCGAAATGCTGATTTCTACTCATCTCATGTTATTCCACTCAATGAAACAATCTCTAATTATTTCGTCAACTGGCTACTTCCAAGTTTATTCAAACAAACAAACGTTACGCATCTTTACTTAGCCAATGGGTACAATAATTACGTTTTTATTACTTTTAAAACAGCAAGTATTTATCAAATGTGGTTGCACTTAAGTTGCCGGAACGTAAATGTAACGGTCTGTTTGTACAAGAAAGAATAAAGCACGTTTGGGAATTAATTTACGCGGTACAGCTTTAAAGAAATCAGCTCTCGTTCAAACTTCTCAAAAAACACAATTACGCTGCATACTTGCTAGCTAAAGTCAATATCTAAAGATCAATTATTTGATAAATATGAGTTTTTATACTTCACCTTGAAGCATGCATGAAATACGTACCTTGTACCGTTTGCGTTAGCTGTAATAAAAGACGAAAAAATTGCGAAGATCTAAGATGGCTGTCTCAGTTCCCTTGTTTGACCTTAAGCAATATCATGTTTAGTCGATGCCAAAATTTCCTTGTTTCCTAGCATCAACTCAGTACCTCCAACCTTACTGGCCCATCACCCTGTAACGCACATACTGAACACACAAAGCCACAAAGATACTTACCAGACATACGCTCAGGCCACTGACATATCAGCTATTATTTCAAAATAGCTCAACAATGCTTCATATCGTGATGTTTTCTTTCTCCGTTGTTTTCGACTGCCTCCAAAAGGTGTCGGTTACACCACTGAAGTCTTTCGAAGCCTTTTCGATTCGAGACTGATTGAAGCCATGAACGGTGAGGGTAAAAGGAGGAATGGATTTGTGGAGTGGCATGTGGCATGGCTTGCGGAATGACATAATTATGCGGAATTTAATTTATAGAAAATGGCGGGAAAAAAAATTCAACAGGAAAGCACGCGCGCGTCTCTGCCGCCCTATTTTTGGCGCCAATTTGAGCGAGCAATCGATTTGCTGGTCTATTTATTACTGCTATTAAAGCAAGGCTAAGTGAAACACAGCTGATACACGAATACTGGATAAATCATCCATAACTCGTTTCCAAAATAAACTGAAACGGTTCTTTACTCACGTCTCTTTTCCAGTGAAGCGCATTGAAAGTACGAA
This sequence comes from Porites lutea, assembly GCF_958299795.1. Lineage (NCBI taxonomy): Eukaryota > Metazoa > Cnidaria > Anthozoa > Scleractinia > Poritidae > Porites > Porites lutea. Next base: position 11,986,251 of record NC_133206.1, read on the forward strand.
AACATGTCAAGTCTAAACAATCTTCTATTGATTTTTTACTCTCCTCATTACATAGAAAAACGTCGTAACGGCGGACGAGGTAAAATAAAAAGGAAGAGAGAGGACCCTGATATCGAGGCTGTTAGGAAATGGCAGAGTCCGTAGTCCCAGATGAAAGCCTCGTCAAATACGTGCAGACGTACTGTGCCACAAATCTGTTTTTGGTTTTTAGGGGTATATAACCTGTGCTACTCAAATCAAGAGTCACTCTTTATGGCAACGCTGGAGGGTAAAAAACGGTCGCTGAACGTGGAGTCGGGCTAGCAACAATTCTAGGGATTTTAAATACGCCGGTGAAGGAATCAGATCAAATTCGAGACTAACTTAACGAAAGGTAAAGGAGAAAAATGCTAAAAGTAGGAAGGAAAAGAAAAAGAAAAGGAAGAAAGAAAGACAAAAAACACACAAACTTGATTGCCAAAAAAGGGCGCAATATTCAGTTTTATTTATTTCTTTAAGTCATTCTGCATATATTACGTCTCGCATAATTATGTCATTCCGCAAACTCATTCCCCCTTTTGCCCTCACTGACCCATGAAGCGGTTCACTGGCCAAGGTGCTTTCTTGCATGCGATTCCGGTAATAAAAGCGGGTAATAGATTCGAAACAAAAAAAATGATCTACACAAAAAGTTTAACGGACGAATTTAGGTGTTTCAGATTCGATTCCAAATAAAGTAATTAGCATACGGAATACTAAACAGTCTATTTCGGTAAATATATTCAAGAAAAAGATCAAACAGTTTTTATTATCAGAATAACTAATCAAACCTTAGTTCTAGATTGCTATTTTTGTCTCGTATTCCTTCTACAACAACTGAACATCCGAGGCGCAATAGGCAAATAATTCTTTTAAAAAGTTAAATTCATACTTTACCGCTCCATGCTTGTCATGCCGTTACAAAATCGTTTCGGGGATCAATAGACACGCTGTCCGGCATGAAGTAGTAAGGAAACTATTGACGGGATACGCCCTCTCTCCCGCCATCAATCCTCCTCGTCTGCGAGCGCTTTGCGAAAAAACGAGTCTTTTGTAAACAAAAATAAGTGCATGAATAGCAAAACTGAAAAACAATTCAAGTTGTACGCATGCGTTCGTACATTGTTTAGATAAATAAAAACTAAAAACAGGATATGGTGAAACAGCGGAACTACAAAAGGAACAGAGGGAAATGGCAAGAACAGAAAATGGAAGAAGAATATCGTTGAACGGAAAAGGGTAACTTACACCCGCTGACGGCCAATTGGGTAGCCACACCATAAGCCACACATGTTCCATCACGAGTCATTCACTGCCTCTTTAACCAGCAGCTTTTTTGTAGGCGTCATCCAGACTTGCACCTCGCAGCTTTTGATCGCGTCTTACCGATCTCTCGAAAGAGAACTGCACGAAAAGAGGCTACTCGAGAAGATGCCAGCCCTTTTTTGACCACTTTAGCTGTAGCGCTAGGCTTTAGACACGAGTAAGAACATGTGGTGCGGTCGATGACGTGGACACCCTAGCCCCTACCCAAGAAAGTAAATGAAAAAACTAAACAAAACAAAACAAAACGAGAATGTTTAAAACTCACCATGGAACTTTACTTTTATCATTTGCTGGCAGAAAAACCATGTTTAGGTTGTGGAGTCTTTATTGGCTTGAAAAATCTGTTGATACCGTTGATAAGAGTATGTTGCTTCTAAAAATGTTTTTTTCGGAGCTCAGTGATTAGAAAGCATATAAGGGTGTGTTCCTTTCGGCGAATCCAAAAACGGATTTTTGATCCTAGATTTGCTGGATTTCGCGGTCGAAAGGAACGTGAAATCCGAAATTGGATTGTAACCTTTCGCAAACTGATTGCAGTATGCACGACAGCCTCTCAAGAAATGACGTGTTTTCTACTGTTTGTCAAATTATGCGATTATACAGTGCAGATTTTCTGGTCGGCAGTTCGAATAGCGACGATGGAACATAAACAGGTCAAGAAAGAAGCGCGTTAAAGGTGAAAATTACCTAAAGATTGTCGGCTCAGTTTGATCGAGTTTCGTAGCTCGGATTTTTCATGTCACGCGATCAACTACCTATCGCGTTTACAAGCGATTTTGTAGAAAGATAGCAGTTCATTTGACGCTTTCACTTATTTGCGTTGTTAAGCAATCTTTAGCGACAAATGGTTATTACATGGATATTTTACTGTACCAGGAACAATCTTCCAGCAACTAGGAAACTCTACGGGAATATCGCTGGATCGTGTGACTAATTTCGGATCCACTGTGAATGGAATAGCGTAGTTGCGTAGATCACTAATCAGTTAATCTGGATTTGGATTCTTCGCCTTTCAAATCCAATGAATCCTTTTTGAAAAAGGATTCACGAGATCAAAACTCTGGATTTGGATTTGTCGAAAGGAAGACACCTTAGATTCAGAGAGGAGGGCGAACACATACGAGTACGAGATTTGCTCAGTGCTATAAAGGAGTGATACAAATAAAAGGGGTTCCTGCGTAGCGTTTGCTAAAAGTGGGAAAGTGGTAAGTTAAACGCTGATAATTGCAAATAAAACTCCGACGTTTCGGCAATGCTGCCTTCATCAGGGAAAATACGTGAGTTCGTTATCGCGGAATAAATAGGAGTGCTCTTGCGTGAGCTCACCTCATTTTGGCAGGAAAACGTGATAGCCGTCGTCATTCTACTACGAGTTTTAGCGAGAATAGAGACCTTTAGATTCCAGGACGAGGACGACTTCGAGTACGAGATTTGACTTCACGTTTTTTCGCGTATTCTGAAATTATAGACTCCCCGGAAAGCTTCATTTTCCCATTTTTCACTAGAAATGTTAGCACTGTTACCTTTAGTAAAGGAGGTTACACCCTCTCGCGATCGCAAAATGATAAAACTTTTAACATTTGATAACTTGTTTGTGCCACTTCGACATTCTCGCTAAAACTCGTAGTAGAATGACGACGGCTACCACATTTTCCCGCCAAAATGACGCTGGTTCACGCGCCAGCACTACGTAGTATTGAGAAAATCTCGTACTCGTAGTCGTTCTCGTCTTAGGATCTAAAGGTCTCTAATGTCGTAGTGGCGGGAACAAGTTATCAAGTTTTAGAAATTTAATAATTTTGCGACAGGGAAAGGGCTAAACCTTCTCCAACAAAAAATAACCGCACCAATTCTTCAGGTGAAAAATAGTACAATGAAGCTTTCCGGGTTGAATATTTTTCGAGAATACGCACAAAAACATAGTTAAATCTCGTACTCGTCCTCAAATCTAAAGCTCTCTAATGCTCTGGGTGCTATTCATGACAAGTGCCCTGGGCCACTTCTTGTTCGTCCTAGTTAATGATCTAGTTAGATCACTTGCCCAACGGACGGTACTTTTTCGAGCCCTAGTTGTTCGATGAAGAATTGGTTTATGCCTAGCGTGCGCATATCGAGCTATGGATGCATGCGGGAAGTGTGGAGCACTAGCGAAGCGTTGGAGTCGCTCGAGTAGCCCAGATTCTCTTAACGGGCGGCAGAAAAATTATAAATGTTCACTGGTTTGTTACCAACGCGCCTCAGTCGTTAATTAACTCTGAAAGAAACTGAATTTTGAGGAGACCTTGCTATAGTTGTTTTGTGAGTTGTGCTAAAATTTATGTCTTGGTAAAAGCTGTTTTGTTATTGTTGACGATAAAATTTTCCCGCCTCGAATTGTTCTGTTATAACGAAAGTCTATAAGTTTTAGCCATTTCTGTAAAATTGTTCTGTTTTTAAAAGGATAACTAAACGTCAGTAAAAAAATGATTTTCCTCGATATAGTCCAATTTGAAGTCTTTTCGAGCTGAGTGTCAATCTTTGCGCCATAATTTTCTAACACTCTGATCTGGCTCTTGTAATAAATTTGCGAAACATTTTCAGCGATTTTGCTGTCAGTTTGAGTGGCTAGAAGCTTCATTCCAAAATGCTAGATTACTAGAGACTTTGATGAAAGTAAGAGACAAAAATCCGAGTTTAATAAACACAACTGAACACGTCACGGCCCGGGCGTACAGAGAGAGTTTTGTCGAAGCGAGGAGATACACGCGCGCTTTGTTTGTTATAAAGAAAGCTACAACAGGTCGGTAAAAGTACAGCAAAAAGACTGATCATTAATTAAATCCTAGAGCACTTTAGACCTAGCAGTTTGGCTCTAGAACATGCTAACTACTTATAGATTTGTTTGAAAGGGTTCCTTACACTCTCAAGAAAGCGGCGGTAAAAAAATAACGAACAAAATTTTTAGTACCTTGGACGAAGACGCCATCTCGATCGAGAATTCCGCGACATAAACTCTCGCTGCCGGTGCAGCTATAGCAAGTTGGGTTGGCTTTATATTCAGAAGCGACCCTTCGTTCTCCACGTACCACGAAAATGAGTGACAAAAAGTTCTGTAGCACCCTCGCCATGTTGAAGTTCGGACTGAAAAAGAGCGCGAAGCGATGGCAGTTTTAATCCAACTTTCCCGCCAACATGGAAGCTGACCAATCACCGTATTTTAGGTCCTTATTAGGACATCCGGACATCACTTCCTTGATGCAATACAACCTACTTGAATATGTCAAAACATAACCTGAGGCTCTGTTTTTGTTTCGGTTGGTAAATTTTGGCGGGAACGAAGACGAAACGAAGGCGAAACGAAGAGAGAGCACTGAAAATTCTAGTGCGACCAAGTTGGGCTGTTTACATGGAGGGAGGAATTCGAAGATCCTAGTACCAGAAAGGTGTTAGAAGGCGGAACAACCTTACGTTTGGTTTAAATTGAGAAATTTCGGTCCGCCTTTAGTCCGTGTGTTGCCCAAGTAGAGAAGGTTCGAGAAGGAATTAAAAATGGCGGGCGACAGAAACAAAAAATCAATTTGCACCCTTCTGCTCTCTTTACTGGCGTTAATAACTACCTTTCAGCAGAATTATCACAATAATTAGCTCGTGGTAACGCCAAACGAAATGGCCGGCCTTTATTGCCGAGATTAGCCACTGAACAACCCGCCGCCATTTTTATCTTGCTTGTCCCTAGTACTAGGATCTTCCTACCTACCTACCTCCACGTAAAGCTGGACCCAGAACAAAGATTCATTACACGCCGGGACTAGAAAAATTGCCAAGTGTTCAGGAGCGTGCAGTGTTACGAGACAACGGCCACGCTTAATAGCTTTCTTCAAATAAAATTAATTACAAAAGCAGAGTCAGGAGCCGATGAATAGGCTCCTGGCAGAGTAGTTGACTCTTGGCGGACCTTTTCTGCCTTCTACGAAACGAATTTAAAAACTATCGTGGATAGGCATGGAAATAAGGTAACGCAGTGTGATTCTATTAAGAAAAAAATGTCAGTGTGATCTGCTAGTGTGGTTGGTCGTTTGCATTGACCGCATTGCTCACCAAGGCTGGTTTTAATTTTACTAGCGTTGGACTGATTTGGACTCAATCATATGTGTAAAACGTTATCGCCTAAAACAACTTTCCGATTCCGCTTATGACTCCTTACTGACGATCTCGTAAAAACTAGGTGTCCAGAGTCGGAAGCAAAAGCGGAAGTAACAAACCAATCTCAAAAGGCGGGAACGAGCGCTGTGAAAAGTTGATCCTTCCGCTTCTGCTCCCGACTTTAATTCTCTAGATCGTAATCGATGGATTCATAAGCCCAAGATGGAATTCTGATTTTTTAATACACCACCGATTTTTGATTTTCATCAGGTCATAAGCGCTCTAATGACTCCACGTTTCGTCGCTTGCGAAAACCAGCCTTGAATGCACGCTTTCCCTCTTCCATCCAAGATACGAGCGAACGATTGGTCTGTACATGTACAAGTCTGTAAACAGGCTCTCCAGGTACGCTAAAGTAAAGCGTCTGATGCGAGGAAGCAAGAAAAGTAAATTAAAAGCTTTCGTCTTGTCCTTACACATACTTCCCTCAAAACTACACCACAGACGAAAATCATTTCTAGCAGAGAAAAGACCAAACAGCAAGTAGAGACTTATTCCGACCGCAAAGAACAGTATAAAGCATACTCTAACTTAAAGGAGCTGTAGAAAGCGACGTTGAGCAATGTCTTCGTGTTTCCTTGTGTTCATGTTTTCGAGAAAGAGCGGAACCTTGCGACCAACTTTTCTCAGAAAACCGGAAATGCCTCGAACCACATGATGCGTGCCCTTCTCGTTTTCCCATTTTTTTCATGTTTTTATTTTCTCAGGAGTGTCCCTCAGGGGGTCACACATCGCAGAGGGTTCAACGTGAAAGTTTTCACTATTCCCGTTTTACTGTCTTTTTAACGAACTAAACATTACAATTTCAGTGGTTTGCATTTCTTTACAAAGAATAGGTCTTACTACCAGGCGTGCACAACCGAAACAGTACCAGGTCGCAAATCTAGCCTGCATAGCAAGAGTTTCCAATCGAATTATTGCGCGAAAGTTGGAGCGAGGGAAAGGTGGATACAATAAGGCACTTTTGTGCGCGGGGCCAGGTTCAATACAAAAGAACAACAGTTCTTTAGAGAAGGCAACTACAGTGACCTACAAAACATTTCATAGTCTTGATATTTGCATAAGCAACAGTGTAATATTTTCTTGTTTTGTATTTCATGGACGATTGACAAAAACATTCATGCAGACATCTTTGGATAGGTTTTGATAATAACGCGCCGCGCTTTCAAAAATTCTAAACGCTTTCAGTTTAGAGTTTTCAGTATTTCATTTATTTCTGACTTAAAGGTCTACGAAAGTGGTATTCCTCCTATGAAGGGGAGGGGGGGGAATGGGAATCCACGCTTTTGTAAGAGGGGGTGGCTGATACCAATCGGCCGCAAAACAGAACGTTAAATGTAATAATTGCCTGTCCTGTGGAAGTAAAGTGCAAATTTAGTTAACTGTTCTATAAGCAAAGATCTTGGTTGGCTTAAAAAGGGGGGACTAGCCACCCAATCAAACTCCTCTGGATCCGCCCCTGCTATGTGTTCAAATACTTGGCATTCGACAAGAGAACAGTAGTGTACATCCGGGACTTCCCTAGCGGGGGAAGTCTGGGGTCAAGTGACTTGACGGAGCCAGTGTGTTTCGTACTGTAGCGGTGAGCTAAGTACAGCTCGTGTTTGCTAGACTATATGGCCATGGTGGCCCGTTAGAAATACTACAAGGACGGTCTTTAAATGTCTGCAGAGCAGGGTCAATGTCTCTTGAGCAGGTCTTGCTATACCCATGGTCATGGCAAGGCAGCTGGTGGTGACAACTGCAGGGTCAACTTTCTCTACCAGTTGCAATTATACATCATTTTTGATGGTGATGGCAAGAAGCCATTTCCGAGTTGCCCCAAGCCTCTGTTTCAAAGCGAGGCTAAGTGCTAAGCCATTGATATAAAAATGATTTTATATTCTCATGCAAATAAAACTCATTTGCACAAGAAAGGTTTTGCACTTAGCCTCGTTTTGAAAGTGAGAGTTTTTGGAACTCTGAAATTCTACTGACCCAGATTAACAGGCCTTCCACTACTGGACATAGGATTGACATGGTCAACGAATCAGTGACACTTCACTACCGTACACATGGAATACACGATTTTGGACGGTGACTACTGTCCTTTGTCACACGAGCTGCTCTGTCACGTAAATATTCCTGCGCAAGTCTCTGTTCAATCTGCAGTTGACTCGTGTAGGTCCTTAAATGCAAGCAACCGAGGCTCTTAACTGGATTAATCGAAATAGATTCTTTCCTCGAATGTACTTGCGCACTTTGCGGTCGCATTTTGGCTATTTTTTCCCGCGCTTGCTCAGCAGAGACCATGATCTTGTTTTCCGGTGCCTTTAGCGGCTCTGCCACAGACGTTGTCCAACCACGCTTGCCCGGGGGCAGGACCTGCGTGCGATACGCTGGAGCAGAGCGGCTTCGCGTTATAACCCGAGAGCGCCTATTATCCGGGATAGATGGAGGCTTAAGATGCGAACGCGAAACTTTTGTAATTATCATGCTCGCTGTGAGATCGTCACCAACCTCCGATGGTGTGATGCCATACTCGGTCAGCCCACGAGACTGACGAGAATTAGCGATCGGCGAGGAATGAGGACGGGGTTTTTGTTCTTTTTCCTTGTGTGCGCTTAAAAGTCTCCGTACATGTGCATTCATACTGTTTAACGTGCTTTCGTGGTGCTTTATTCGTGGAGGTGCGCTTGAAATCCTTTGCGGTAAATTAACGTTGAGGTCAAATGTCGGCGTTTTCATCTGTGACGGAGGTCTGGAAGGTAAACTGTCTTTAGTGTCAGCGCGCATGAGCTTGTGCGCTCGTACATGAGAGCGTGCTAGTCTTCGAGGAGGAGTCTTTGAATAGATATTGAGATTTCCAAGTCCTTCCGGCCGTTCAGGATCTAAATTAAAATCCCACTGCACTGCCTCGAAGTTGAAAATTAAAAGGTTGCTCAGTGTGTTGACAATCATCCTGGAAAAAAATCACAAGCAAAACCAAATTAACGAGATCAATTGTAACATAACTGTAAACTGAATTGATTTTGGCTGTGAAGTGAAATATGAAGTGCCTATGGCATGATTCTGTTTTTTTTTAACGGTTTTTCGTAAAAAGTGATTTATAATGAATCACGTTTTTGTTTTCATTTCATCTTCTGTGAAACGTGCAATATTTAATCAGCGGTGTGGCCGTTTTCTCGTTTATGGAAGTAACAACAAATACTACTCGGAAATCCTTAAAGAAACAAATTAAAGGAACAGAAAAACCTCGACAGTTTTTTTGCATTGAGCAACATTTCCCTTTTTGTGGTAAACCGGTATATTAATTATGACTCTATGAAGAAATTTTCAACGGCGTGTCACAAGTGATATTTTGAAAATCTCGGGCCAATCACAAACAAAAGCAAAACCAAATGTAGTTTCCTCGCACGCTTTTCCCGCCCTTTCAGTGCGCAGGTTACGTACAATTGCTTCTGATTCGTTCACTTTCTTTCCTGCTTCAGATGTGATTGGTCAGATTAATGACCTTTCCTTTGGTGACGTTATAGGCACGCGACCAATTTTTGACCAGATGAAAAATTTGACCGGACTTCGTTCGCATTAGACCGTTCACCGTTCAATATTTTCGCTTTGTTTACGCGTCGACTGAAATTTTCGTGCGGCTAAGGTGGTTCCGAGTGAACGAAACACCAAATCGCACAATTTTTCAACAGGTCGAAAATTCGTTCGGTGCCGTGAACGAAGACTTAAGACTCTCAGATAAACCCGTGTAATTTATTCCTTACCGACTAAGGGCCTGTTTACATGGAATGGGGGACCCCGGTCTAGTGGGGTTGGTTTCTTTTGCTTTCACGCTCTGGGGGACACAAAACAAAAGAAACTTACCCGACTAGAATGGGGTCCCCCACTCCGTGTAAAAAGGGTCTAAGAAATAGGCAGTTGATCATTTGTTAACTCACCTGTCACCAGACGCTCTGGTTGTGGTGATGGCATCATTTTTGCTGTTTCCACGGATAATCCGAAGACAGTCTCCATTCAAGAGGTTCCAGATACGCAGCTGAAAACGGCGGAGGTAGAAAATCACAAAAAAATATTGCAATGCATAAGTGAACCCTTGAAATTACCGTTACAGAAAACAAACTATTCTGCGGATAGAGGCGCTTTGATGCCTTCTGTTTTCTAACGAGGAAGTTTGAAGGGCCTCTGTGCAGGGTTAAAACAAACAAAAAACGAAAAACCAATGATAAAATTGAAAGTCCAACCTTTCCGTCTGCAGAGCCTGTGACTATTCGACAATAAAGAAACTCCACACAGAGAACTTCCCTGAAAAAAAAACAGAAAACAGAGTAAACAGAGTAAGTAGCCTGCACGCAAGCTCTCTGGGGAAACTCTAGAGCGGAGGAGAGGAGAAGAAAACCTCCCTTGTCTCTCCCCCTCCCTCCCCGCCGCCGCCGCCGCCCCCCTCCAGATAGCTTGCTCGCGGGCAAGGGTGTACTTGTTTTCGACAGAAAACACAGTATTACAACGTAAGGCCAAAGCGAGGAAAACATGCGGTCGAAGCCGTCACTTATAAAAAGGATGTACTTAAGGTCACTACACGTGCGATTCATAGCTATTCACGGAGAATGTGAAGTAGTCAGTGTGATAGAAAAGGATTAAGACTGTGCGAGTCTGCTCCGAAAGTTCAATAATCAGACTAGTTTCAAAAAGGGCAGATGCAACTTGCGGCTTACTTTTCAAATAGATCTATGGAGGGAGTGTGAGTTTGTGTCGTTGGGCCAGGTTATTAGCTATGAACTTTAACACGAGCAGAGAAATTACTGCTAAATTCAAGGTGAAAAACAACTAAGTTAGGTGTTAATCTTTAGAAACAGAGAGAGTTAGATATTTTCAAAAACACCAACTGCATCCCGCTTTCCGGTCTTCTTCAAATCGTCCACACCCACCTTACAGAAGCTTTACAGTGGATTATTCTTTCAACTGACCATTTTTTAGTGGCTAGTTCCGCATGGCTAAATTTGCCTAAATCGCATGACAGGCAGGGCTTACATAAAACGTACTCTACCTCCCTCTAATATATTTAAGCGCGTTTTTATCCAAGTTAGACCGCAAAGTATTAAAAGGGATTTTTCGTATTTTTACATTTGGGTCTTATCATGGTATGCTTGTAAGAACAGAAAACGTCAGTATGACATACTTGGGGTGTCTAAATGCCTGTAGGCATTTCTTGTGATTTCCAATGGCGCTCCACGCCATAGCGTAACAGTCTAGACTGCCAGTTATGATGTGATAGTCGTCAAACTTCACACACGTGATCGCACCATGATGACCGTCAAGGGACTGGAAACAACAGACAATTGCATAGTAGTGAACAGCACGTTCAGTGGTTTGGATAGTATTAATCTCGTTCCCAGATCTCTCGGCTTCGTTAACAAGAGATTTGGGTACGAGATTGTGATAGTAAGGTAAAAAACAAGACTAAAGTTGTACATCTCGCCAATGACAGCAACTACAAATACTGATGTGATGGGCAAGACACTGACCGGCATGAAGATTAACAGAACTCAAGCTGGATGCAATAGGAAAGCATTGCAGTTTTGCAGGCAGTTTTTAACCCGGGACGTTTAAAAACTATTTTGAATCAGAGCAAAAAATTTTTGCTTCCACGAAAAGAAGGGGAAAGGATGTGCGAAGGAGGGCGCGCAGGCTACCTAAAGTTAGCCCCTGTGGAAGAACTGTGGGTATCCGTTACCCTGCGTGGCTGCGTGTTCCGTTAACCTGGGTGCCTGCGTGACAGGCGCTTAAAAGGAGAAAGAGAATGGGGTCTACTCGCATGAAGCCCCAAATGAATGAAGGAGGAGGAATTGGAAAATGTTTTTAAAAAAACGTCCTTACCTTGAGTAAACATGCCCGTTCGATATCCCAAACTTTTACTTTTCCACCTTCACATCCACTGACAACAAGCGTATCAGACACCTGAAAAAGCAAAGAAAAGTACTTTAACTGGTGTGATGGAGATGTTTCCCGGAATGTTATTTTATGGACGGAAGTAAATATGAAAAAATCCATTTTGGTTGTACTTAAAACAAAAAGTACCCTTTTAAACTGAAAAAAAGTATGGTTTAATAGCTTACATCAACTGTCTGTACCACGTGTCGATGACGAAACGTCCGCCTGCACTTGCCAGTAGCAAAGTTCCACACTAAAAAAAGACATTTTCGAAAGTCAAAGTTAAGTGGACAAGAAAGTCCCTTCAAAAAATAAATAAATAAATTGTCAAAACACCCTTAGAAGAAATGCTAGTTAAGAAGAACAACCAGGAAGTTGAATAACAAAGATTTACCGTCTGGTTATCTTCTCTTTTCTTACTGAAAAACAACTAAATTTGGATCTTACCTTTAACACTCTTGTCCCTGGATCCGGATGCTAAGTGGTTCCCATGCAATGCAATGCAAAGCACTGTGGCTCGGTGTCTAAAAATACGAAACAGAAAATTTTAAAACTTGAGATATTAGTGAAACTCAAGACTTCCAGCCACGATATTTATCACATTCTCCAAAATTTGGCCCGTTCATCTTGGGAAAATATATAAAAAAGTTAATAGAGATTTAATGGTCAAATTGGTGCAATTTTTCATATGTCACTAATTATTAACAATTTAGGCCAATATCATCAAGATGACTTGAGCAGTAAACGACATACTGAAAAACAACTTATAAACAGGTGAAATCTGACATACCCTCTAAATATGCATTTACAATTGCCTCTTCCTATATCCCAGCACCTAGTAAAAAAGCAAAATGTCCTTAGTAAAGATAGCTAGAAACATTGGATCAATTTAGGGTTCTGCGAAACTGCCCACTGACCCCTCCACTAAGCCATCATTGCTTTAAGTGAGACGTCTGAAACATTTTTTTTCATGAATTTTGTTGGTCAAAGACATTTGAATTTCTTTAAGCATGAAGGCAAAGAGGGAATGATGGAAAAGAAAATTAAACACTCCGTGTCATTATTCCAACATCACAGTGAACCCCTGCCAGTTGGGGTGCTTAATCCTCATAATTATTTTCTTAGTACATTACTTGTTTCGAATTATCTGAGCTTACATAGTGGCAGCAGTTAGAAGAGCAAAAAAACACTTCCACTATAAACAAAGCATTCACTATTTTCTTTACCATCACTGAGTGGAGTTGTGATGTTAGATAGCTTTAGATTTGAGGACGAGAATGAGTACGAGTACGAGATTTAACTAAAAGCTTTTGCGCAAAAAAAAAAAAACCAGAAAGCTTCAATTAACTCAAATTTCTAACAAAAAAGTTGGTGTGGTTATTTATACTGAAGGAGGTTAAGCCCTCTCCTAATAGCAAAATGATAAAACTTCTTGATGATGGCTATGGTGTTTTCCTGCCAAAGTGACATTGGTTCGTACACTCACACTACTTAGTATTGAGAAAATCTCGTATTCATAGTTGTCCTCATCTCAGAATCTAAAGCTCTCTATTGTTTTCACATAATCTAACTTGATTATCACCTTATTGAAGTATCATATCCCCCACTGAGTACAATGCCCCTTCCTTCTGAGACATAAACACAGCGGATAGATCCTGCATGGCCTTGAATGGTCCTCTCGCACTTGCCAGTCGAAGCATCTATTAATCGCACTCGCCTGTCATACGATCCAGACACAACCAGTCTTCCTCCATTAAAGTTTGTACATCGGTTTGGGTCCTCCCTGCAATCATAGTGGGAATACATAAACTAAGGCTTTTCAAACAGCGGAGTAAGTGAAAACCTGATAGGTAATTCTATTAATACCATGTGAAACAATCATGTGGTTGCAGATATTCTGTCTTAACAGCATCTTTTTGGAATATTTGCCTATTTTTATTCATCCCATCTTCAGAGGGTAGACGAAATTGAGGCTACTGCATAAAGAAACACTGTGATTAACAAATTAAAGCAAACAGCTGTCATATTCTCAACATGGTGTCATGATATTTTACGTCAGTTATGGTGTGCAATAACCCAAGGTAGCGTGCAAAGAAAGTCGTGTCCAATAGCCTGGGGCAAGTGGATTTTGCTATCGGACTAGCGAGTTTTGTTCTTAACTTGCCCAGGCAAGTGCTGTTTTTCGGGGAAATTCAAATTACAGAAGGATTGTAATCAATCCTGCTAATCAAAAAGGGTTTTGGGGCTAGTTGAAATGATTTGTGGGCTAGTAAATACTAGGTACAGCTTGCCCAAATGGCAGGCTGTACAACTGACTTTCTTTACACCCTGTCATTCAGTCAAGGATATTTTCAATGCAACTGATTCCACATGGTGTGGTTTTATGCAGCAACATTTAAGAGATTTTAGGTGAAGCAGTCAGTTGACACTATACTACTTTATACGAAGGTTGAATATGATCATCCAGGTGAATGAGTCCTGAATAGGACTGTTGCTTTTGACAATGACTCAAGTCAACAACAGTCCTATTAAAACAATCATACTCAACCTACTTATGAAATGACTCCTCTGTTCAAACCTTTCACAGTTTTATTATTTAATACCACAATATTATTAGTTTTAATGTTTTGTGACATCTCAGTCTATACTCACATGTCCTGAAGAACCAATACATTGTAAGCCCCACAGTAAATGTTCCTTTCCTCCAGCTGAACTATTTTCGTAGCAATTCCTTCATAGCATTCTTTAAGGTTATTACTTGGCTCTTTCTCTTTCCCTCCAAGGTTCAAATGTTCTTTTGTATCCTCGTCAAGATCCAGTGGTATATGAACAGGCACAAATTTAGCATATCTTGGATTCATACCTTTAGCAGATGCTCCCTTATTAATAAACAACAATAAATTTAAAAAAAAATGTTTTATATTATCTAAACAAGCTGTGGTCACTAGAGTACAGGTTACATATTGAGATGTGTAAGTTCCTCACAGCAATCACCAGCATTGTTTTACTGGGACACAAACTGTGCAGAAAAGGATGTCTCTGACAAAGCAAAAATCATTGACACTACATGGACAGAATCAAATTTGGTAGCTCAAGCCAATATGCAACTGCCTTGCATTTATATACAAAAAGATTGAGGTACATTCATTGCTTTGCCTCAACGTAACTTTCATTTTAATTTATGTTCACTGATAAAATCACTCCCAGAGTTCTTCTTCTAGAAGAAAAACAAACAAATAAACTAGTAAAAACACTCATTCAAGATATGTTTGATGCGGAATTAATACTCTTATGTTAGCTTAGTTTTGGCTGCAATGAACAAGAGGATATCTGTAAGGGCTATTGAAACTACGGTACAGGTCAAAATTAAATTCAGGTTAAAATTTCCTATGTCTCCTAACCCTAATAGTATTCATGAATTAGGGCTAGGAGACAAAGAAAAATTGAGTATCAACCTGGGTTTAAAAATTTAAACCTGAATTTAATTTTGACCAACAACAATGACAAAGAAAATTTTGTGTAATTCTATTGTGACCCCAGAAAATATCCATACCCACCCACTCTATGGAGTCACGAGCAATTCTACAGGTGAGAGAGTGAGGTTTAAAAGACCAAAATCCTCAAAAGTATGAATATAACAAAACTGAAAGAGGGGTTGGGGATGGGAGTTCAAACCAATAAACCAGCATGCAAAGAAAAAAGTGTGCGATAGCCCGGGGCTAGTGGATTTTGCTATCGGGCTAGTGAAATCTGTTTTTAACTTGCCCGATGGGCAAGTGATGCTCTTTGAGGAATTCGATTAATAGAAGAAGTGTGAAATCAATTCTGCTCAACAAAAAGCTTTTGAGGCTAGTTGAAATGAAGTCTGGGCTAGTAAATGCTAGCTTCAGCTTGCCCGAATGGCAAGCTGTAAAAATGATTTTCTTTGCACCCTGTTTAAGGAAAGCGCAGGCTTGGAGAGCTTTGAATGGTATGACGAAAATATGGAAGTCCAATATGAGTAAAGATTTGAAAATCAGATTCTTCATAGCCACCATCGAAACAATCTTACTTTATGGGTGCGAGAGCTGGGCTCTGTCAAAAGCACAAGAAAAGTCGTTGGATGGAACATACACTAGGATGCTGCGAAAAGCTTTAAACATCCACTGGAGCAGCCACATACCAAACCAACAACTGTACGGAGATCTACCAGCAGTCAGCAACAAAATCGCTTCTCGTAGGCTACAACTTGCGGGACACTGTTATCGCCATCCAGAGCTAAGTACCCAGAAATTCGTCCTATGGGAGCCCACACATGGCCATCGCGGGAGAGGAAGACCGAATACTACCTATATTGACACTCTTAAGAGGGATACTGGTGCATTTGAAGCAAGTGAGATTGCTGCACTGATGGCTGATAAGAGGCTGTGGAAAGATCTAGTGGTTGCCCGCCTTCGGGCGACCAAGTGAAGTGTGTGTGAAGTGAAGCACCCTGTAAACTGTCCATATAAATAGGAGTACATTTTATAGAGAAACACATTCTTTTAATACGAAAACTAACCTGCATGAGCATGATTTCTTCAGTCATAATTTGGTGAACCATATAGTCCTGTTTAACTTCTTCGGCAAGAACTCTCCAGTGTTTACTCAGGCATAAACAGTTTGTTAAACTATTCTTGTCTAACATCCCTAAAATTCTCTTGGACAGATGAACAGGCAGACATCTTAAAAAGTCTTTGTATTTTTCTGAACCAAAGCCACATTCTGGCTCATTTTCTGGTCCCGATGGAGTCAAAGAATTATTCATGAAATTCTCTTCATCTCCCTCGTCACCAGACATGTAGTCTTCGCTAAAGAATTCCCTTTCAAAATCAGTCATCTTATCTGGGTTCTTTCTCAGTGACTGTCTGGAAGGTGGGATGGACCTTGACTGACAACGAGATAAAGGACTGCCAAAAAAACCTGCTGAAGCTTGAGATCTTACATCAGATTGTACATCTGCAGAAAGTGTTCCCTTGTGAGACCGAGTTTTAGTGCTTGATACTGCTGGAGATTTACACTGACTTAGTTCAAGGTCATCACTGAATATTGAATGAATATCGGGTGTGTCAGTTTCATGAATGCCTGAAGTCCCAGAATGGCTTGGTAGAGACTTGGAAGTTGTTAAAGATCGGTTACTCTCTGCCTCTACAGCTGACTGAGTTGTACTTCCAGATACATGACTATATAGAGACATGTACTCGTCATCATCTGCAGAAAAGAAAAAGACACACAGTTTTACAATTCTCGAACCCTTCAAGCTAGAGAGGGATGCATGAGGAACGCCTTAAAAGATCTGCATGGAAGGCTACCCAATAAAATGCACTACTGACTAGTAGCACTTTGCACTGATGACGTCACAAATTTCTGGTCCCTGCTATGACTCAGACAATAAACCTGATCCGTATGAATTTTTATGGGAAAGTCATGTTCACCTGCAAATTCACGTAGTCTTTGAAGATTTTTATCATCAAAAGAAACAAAATCCAGCTTGGTTTCAATAAACCTAATAATTATTGATGTGTGCCAAGGTAATGTTAAACATGAGAAAAACTATACAGATGAGTGATTTCATTCCTAATGGGGTGGGTAAAATATTATGTTACAGCATTTTACTGAGGAATGTATGGAAAGCCGGGCATCAAAGCTGTTCATCAAAAGCTGCATTTGGTTAAATCAGTAGAGGCAAAGAATGCATGATTTTTCTTCTTCTGGGTTTGTGCTAATGTTGGTGTGCTCTTTCGCCTAGAAATTCTACCACAGGCTTGCCAGAAGCACATACAAAATTGATTTTTCCTTTAGCAATTTTGGTTTAGGAGTCTCACACAGTCACAAATGTTATATCATGTTTCAGTACCATCTGACAGAGACAAAAGAGACAGAGCTATGGATCGATCTGCTTTCAGTAGCCTTCTTTGACCAGGCAGCTTTATTTTCTGATTTTAACCATTTTTTTTCCATTACTTGGACCAGGTTTTGCTCCCTATAGCAGTAATGCCTTTTATATATTAGAATAGATCTCAAAAAACATTTCAAAAATGCTCTTTGTGAATGTTAGGCACAATTTTCCTTTCGGAAAAACATGTTGCTCATACAAAGCCTTTGAGTAGAATGCAAAGTTTGTCTGAGTCACCCGCGGGGTCAAATGTGACAAAACCTATTTTTAGTGCAAACTGCTAAATTTAATAATAGGGGCCCTGTTAAGGTGAAATTCCACTAAGCAATATGGCCTTCAAATAGCAACATAAGACTAGACAAAATGGCGAGAAACAACATAAAAATGGGTTAATTAATACTGACAGGGCCATGGCCTATTCCTCAAAATGTGAAACAGCGGTGTTTGAAATTCAGACAACTGATATACATGCCCCCTACCCCCCCACCTCCCCCACTAAAAGGACCTCATAATAGCGCACTATCTCAGAAACTAGGGACAGCACATTTTTGTAGGACAGACGACAGCTGGTATTGAGGCTTGAGAGAGTCTTGAATATTTAAGTAAAATTTAGGATTGGCACAACATCATTTACAGGTTACAGACTACAGGACTACGCTCTGACCAAAATTACACCTGGCCCAAAAGCCCCCCAGCTATATATAGCCTGCGTCACAGACGTAATCTAGCCCCAGTTAGTAACCCAGATATCCTTGCTCTGGGGCCTCAGCGAACTCAATGAATTACCAAAAATGTGTTTCGAATCTCCCTTCAAACTGACTGGCAAATCGACAATGACATTTTTCACAGGCCATTCATGGTGCGCACTTAAATCCTGGTACAATGCTGGGGGACCTGAACAAGGATTTCAGCGCTGTTGTGCAGATGGACTTACCAGAAGTTTAGTTCTGTCTGTGGCACAGGCTAAGTTACATATTGGCTTACCAAAAATCCATCTCCAAGTTGGATTTTAATTAACAAATTAAGATAAAAAAATCCGTTTTTAGGCTCCAATTTTTGTGAAGTTTGAAAATTCATATCCATTAAAATTATTTTAATAACGATAACACTATACAGCATTTAACACTGACAAGCCGCACGTTTTATATACAAGGACAATGAACAAACCTCGGTCTATTAAACCATCTTCAAGAGCTCTCCGTCTCCTATGTTCTCTTTCACACAAGGCTCTTGTCTTTACTGCCATGATATGTAGAATATGTGTATCACACAACTGCATTAAGCCCAGTAAATAATTCGCTTTCGTCCAATAAGTGCTGGCTGAAAACCATTCTAAATAACTCTCTATCGTTTCCAATAATTCATTTTCATTTAAAGCGTGGTTAGTTGGTGGACTCGAGGTGTCAATGATCAAACTGGGCTTGCTCCGTGATCGCATGTAGGTGAAGTCTTTATATTGAAAAGATTGCAGCAAAGAAGTCACATATTCAAGCAGATCCATGGAATCAAATCGTTCAACAAGACCAAGGATGTATCTCCTCTTGACTGGTTCCCCGCAGCGGCAAAACCATTCCTTTGTATGCTTCAATTTCGCGCCTAGACAACAATCCTCGCAAATTCCACAAGATTTCACCGGACTGTTGACACACCGAAGTTTCGGGGCTCTGCTAATGCTCAGCTGGTAAAGGCTGGAACCTCGTTCTGGCTGACGCATTCTTGGTTTTGAGAAGATCTCTAGAGTAATTTAAAGAAGTGGTAATCAACTCACATTATTTTGGATTAAGCTATTATTGATCAATACAACGTAAAGTTTTCATCAGCTGCTCTTTTGTTCAAAGAGCAACTGTTATCTGCTTGGTAACCTAGC
The DNA here is from genome assembly GCF_958299795.1 of Porites lutea. Lineage (NCBI taxonomy): Eukaryota > Metazoa > Cnidaria > Anthozoa > Scleractinia > Poritidae > Porites > Porites lutea. Next base: position 12,005,474 of record NC_133206.1, read on the forward strand.
AACGCATGCTGATGATATGGCATTTCCGGCCGGGTATAAAGTTACATGTAACTGGATCTCTTGATTAATGTATCGCAGATCCACAACAGGAAACGAAATGACGTGTCGAGAGCTAGGTAGAGGGTCTTAGCCTGGAGCCATACAAGTTTTTCTGTACCTAAATTTTTCAGATATACGAAATATGTCTGTTTCGATAGCAGGCATTTTAGCCTCCCTACGCAGACGTAGTATGGGATCGTCATACGGGCACGAGCCAAAAGAACGTTTGCTTGGGAGGCAAGTCTCCGTTGCGACAGAAAAGTGAGTTCTAGTTCTCCGAAACAAAGACGAGGGTCCCCAATAGTGTTCTTCACTCCCGTAATCCCGACCCAAAATTTCGTGCTATCCCGTAATTCCGAGGGTTCTTTTTGGCATCCAGCCTCCAGCGCATACTTTCAATCCCGAATCTCGCCCTGATTTTGCTTTCAAATCCCGAATCCCGAGCTTGATAAATCCTCAAAGAGAGGCCGATTTACGTGAGCCTCTAAGCTGACATGTCATGATCGGCGCTTTCAGTTTATCCCTCCATAGCGATTCACGAAAATATCGATCTATGTGCTCGCATGTTAAAAAATAAAACTGCGCGCTTTTTCAGGGCAATGTCATATCTAGTGGGTCTCTGGTTTTAAAAATGCAAAAGCTTTAAAAACCCCTTGTAGCCCCATGGCATCTTCGTTTCCATCAAAACTGACATTCGTGATTAGTAACCGAGCATAACCGGCTTACATTTAAAATATTAAAATGAAACAAGTTGTTTTAATGAATTTATAAATCAGTTTTCTTTGGAGCAAATATAACGTGCTTCAAGTCACCATTATCAATAGTTTCATTTTATTGGCCAAAGTCACTTTATTGGCCAAAGTAACGGCGACATTTTATGAATTTTTGGCTCATAAATCTGATAAATCAGTCACCATCAGACACGTTTGTATATTTAGGTCATGGTTTTCATTTTGATTTTAATTTTATAGCTTTGTCAGTCGCTGTCACGAACTCTTTGCACTTGAATTTCTTTACAGTGTTTCACTCGTTTTACAATTTTTGCCGATCAATAGAAAAAATCAATAATGGTTCATGTCTAGTGGGAAAAAATGAAGCTCTCTTCTTTATGATGCTAAATTTTTCCATGCAGCTGAAGCGGGAGAAGAGTGCTATACGCTGAATCAAGACCGGACCAAGACGCTTGAGCTACATCCGAGTGTTGCCAATAATAAGTCTCAAACACGTGTCAGTTTTGTAGAACTTTTGAAAATTTGAACGGCAAGAACGGACAGTTCATTACGCTCTTGTGGCCAGTCCTTGGTCGCAAAAACCGGCTTCCCTCCCCCTACTATGATGAATACAACATGAATACAACATGACAAGCACTATGATGTGGACACCGATCGATCAGTGCGGCTGTCCCATTTGCTTGTTGTTTAACGGTTCTTATAACACTCTAGCTGAATGTTGCCTGCACTCAGCTGTGCACTTTTGGTCTCGATTTGGTCGCTAACAACTCTCACTTTGACAACAAGAGCTATCATCAGATTTAATACTCAGTAATACACCGACTTTGAAGTGTATAAGTTTTAGGCTCTTTAAAGCTTTTGGAAAAAGACCCTTGTTCTATCGTTACTCAGTTTTTTCACTCAATCTACTTTTTACTGATCTGACTGATCATGCATCACGAAACTTTACTGAGCAATCGTCCTCTTTGCTTTGATTGATGATTAGTTAAAGAGATGGCCGGTCTTAAATTTTTCTGCTTATGTATTCTTGATTCATCGTGTAGGCCGGAAACTTTATTGCCTGAATTTAATATAAAGCCTATTTGCTGCTAAGTATGTTCGTTGTCGTTAAAATTTAATTACTGAGTGCGGTGTGAAAAACGAAACGTGCTTTATAGAGTGAACCATGCAACTTTACCTTCAGGAATGACTTCAAGCGTTCCCATTGTGCTTCCCGGGGCAATGTTTTATAGCCTAATTCAGCCGACTAAAGTTTACCGTTCGAGTTTTATAACGATTCATAGATTATCATAAAAGTGGCTTTGTTTATTCTAGTTGTTATGACGTCCCTGTCGTTATTCTGGTCCTGTGGGACTGTTTATTTTGATATAAAATATTTAAGTGGAACTTTATTGTTTTCGTAAAGTACTTTTCAAACAAAAGATTTTCAACTGGTTAATGACTAGAGACCTAGCTTCCAGTCAGTAGTTATTTCTTTTTGTAAATGACAGAAGAGGATCAGTTGTTGTCATTTTGAAACTCTTCTTGCTGTCATTCTCATTGTAGTCTTGTCTCCTAGTCAGAAGCTTCAAGTCACGACGAACGTGTTCCAGCAAAGCAATGGGTCACCTATGATCTCTTGACTTATAATTAAGTAAGTTTTCTTTGACAAGCCAGTTTCCTTGACAAATCTCTGGTGGATTAAATTAAATTTAATCAACATTTTTCCCTTGACAAGGAAAAAAATGACCTATTTTGATGATTTACATTATCAAGAAAACATGCCGAGAGAGAAGAAAACCTTGCTTGTGTAAATGAGAATTCATTTTACAAAATGATTTTTCGAGCAGTAGGATAGGATTTCCTTAGAAGTTTTCGGAAAGACAAAAATCATTTCTGGCAGCGTTAATCATACTCTTGATTTGTTTTACTCCCTTGACAGCCGTTATCTCTAGCCGAACGGGAATGAAAACAAGACCACCATGATGAATCCTACTTTGACCTACTCTCATGGAAAAAAGATTTATCCTCATTTTTAGATTTGAAATCATCTTCATTTTAGCGTATATAATTAGAGGTTGATACAGGAGAAAACAAAAATAAGTAATTCAAAGAAGACAGACTGCAAATTATAGTAGTTGCTAAAAAATACTGTTTATCTTTTGACGTATCTGTTTTTTTCGTTGAAAGTGGAACACTACAGGAGTCCTAAACACTATTTATATATTTTGTTCAAACAGCCACTAGAAAAAATGAGTGCCGTGTCAACCTCAAGTTGAAATACTTGTACAGCGGTCTAACTGTTGGCTGCAAGACGTGATCTCCACTGATCCACCGGGCTACAGGGTGGTCGGTGTCGGTTTGCGGTTCTATTTCAGTGTTGACTGAGTTGCAGAATTTCAAGGGAGTTTGCAACTAGCTTCGCGCGCCAATTTTTTGCTGCTTCACCCCGTTTTTGCCTTCCCCCCAATGCGAAGCTCTCAGGCGTGTCGATGAGGCCTTCTTGAATGGAACTTATTCTGTCCTAGCTGACTTTCAGATACCTCTTTTATGTCAGTCTTTACTATTTTAAAAAAAACATTTTTTTTATCCATTTCAAATTAACCGCAAGAACTGCATCGTTCTATATTTACACTCTTTTTTTTATATAAGAATATATTTTATAAGAATATCGAGGCTGAAATTTGCGAAATTTTAAGAATATTTTAAGAATAAAGTCAAGGCTGAGATTTTGAAAAGGATAGATATAATTTTGTGTGTTGAAACGTCTGTAAATACAATACAATTTTATGTTTTTAACTTAACCGTATAAAATTATTCCTTTCTCTGAACGGCGAAACTAGCCAACAAAACGAAAAAACCTGCACTAGCTATAGCAAAATGTTCAACGCTTATGACAGTTCGATGAACGGTACATGTAATACATATACATATACCCCAATAAATTCTAAAACGGAAATGTCATAAGCTATAATTTAAGAATAATACAAGAATATTTTCAGCCTAAAATCGGCAGAAAAATAAGAATATTCAGCCTGGGCCGGAAAAACAACATTCTTATAAAAAAAAAAGAGTGTATACACCATATAAGTTTTTTTTTCGGATCAATTTAAATACCGGTAGTTGCAAAAAGTTCGCTTTTACCACTCTGGCTTTTACCGTTATTAAAACGCAGGGTGGCGTGAAGAGTACAAAAAAGGAAGCGAATACAAGTAAGAAAGAAAGGTAAAGAAAACCATTACTGTTCCAGTTTTTAAAATTTCTTTTCTTTGCGTTACACTGTACTGACTTTTCAGCTGCGCAATGCATTTTGTGAAATTTTAAGTTACGCGCGCTCCCGCGGGACTTAGCAACGTGACAAGACAATGGGTAAACATGGCAACTAGGAGTCCCGGATGAACATCATTATCAGAAGTGTTGTCAGTGTGTGTTAGCAAAAAGTCAGGAAGTCTGCAAAGTTGCGGCACTTTCTTCAGTTTCAAGTGATGATCCCTTTCGATTATGGCGGTTGGCTCTGATCCGAGATGTATGACCGTTAAAAACCCATGATGATAATGGGTTCTTATCGCAGCTTCCAAAATTGAGGTTAAACAAATAGGTAAATTTACCACAAGTCGACTCCGCGCAGTTGGATCTTCGATTTTATGCAAGTAAACAGCCTTTAAAATGCAGCGAGTAAAGGTAAGGAGATCTACCTGATTGTTCTGCATTGTTTACCTGTTGTGTCTTTGAGTTATTTTCTAACAGCTTCTTATCATTTCTGTCGCTATAATTTCAGTATTCCGACAGTGGAGTTTTCAGTTGTTCGCAAACCCGCGGTCTTCCCGGATTGCCCCCTCTCCCGCCATCACACGAAACACCATCTGAATTATACCAGGTTCGTTTTATTTTTGCAGCTGGGGGAGAAAATTCAATGCGCAAATCTTTGTTTTGTCTAATGCGACAATTTCAGTTTAATTAAGTGGCAAAAACCAGCTGCCGCGATGTGAGAAATAGCATTGTGTCGTTTGATCATCCCACTGGTTTTAAAAACACAACTTGAAGTGTAAAACGGCGAGCCACTTAGTTAAGCACTAGTCATTCATTATTGATTTAGCTCAGGAAGTCGAAGTGACTTTATTACAGTTGCTATGCAAGCGCTAAAATATTTGAAAGATAAGGAAATGGAAAAGGTCCAGATGGAATTGCTTGAAATTAATAGACGGATTCGAGAACAGGTATGGATTTTGTCCCATGGCATGAATTTGGCTTAGCGATATCACAGTTCGATTCTTGTTTGTATATACCCAGGATTGTTTATTATAACCGAATTTCGAAATACAATCTTTAGCCCATGCAACCATGTGACAAAAGAAAAACAAGCCTGACTTAGATCTGTTGAAAGAGATAAACTTGTAACCAAAATTTTTTTTTATTTACAAACTTTAATGTATAACATATCCTTTATTCAATGATTCATTTGTCAGTGATTCTTAACATCGCGCTGGCATTAATCCCAATGCAACTTGTTACCTTAACAATCAATTCATTGAAAGTGTATTGAGAATCTTGAAGTTTTAGTATTTGGTTAGGTGCTTTTCTTTCTGTGCCGGAATTTAACTTTACAGCAGGGTCTCAAATGCGTAAACCATGATCATGGTGTGTTGAGCATGATGACTCTCTAATTTTATCGTTTGCACCCCTAACCGAGATGAAACAGCATGAAGTTTGCTTGTCGTTAAAATCTTCCTCACTAACTCAAACCAGATGGGTCTGTATATGTGTATGGTAGGCTGGGTGTGTGCCTTCAGATCATTAACTTTTTGCAAAATTAAAATATTGAACATCGGAACTTTCACCCAGCTGGTAGCTGGAGAAAAAATTACTCTTCAAATGAGAAGATGGGTGAAAGGTTTTTGCTCCGTTTTTAGATACAAAGTACAGTCAACCCTCTGATCTGAGACAGACACTTTTGGGACAGGCAGTGTCAGTCTAACAATGGTGTCCATCTTATGGATAAATAAAGGGAGTAAAGAAAGGCAGGGACCAGCTTTAGGTGTCCGTTTTACAGAACTGTCTGTCTTATACACAGGAAAAAATAACGGATTCCCATTTTTGGATATTTTAGGGTATTTAAAGAATACCCACAAAAATCTTAAATTTGGAAGAGTGAGACAAGTCCCAATCAGGGAACTTGGTTGGGAATTCCCTGGTTGGGACTTGTCCCACTTTGCCAAATTTGGGATTTTTATGGGTATTCTTTAAATACCCTAAAATATCCGAAAATGGGAATCCGTTATTTTTTTCTGTGATAGAGGTGTCCATTGAGAGAGAGAGTTCACTGTGCTTCCAAAAAGGATCCTAGTACATTTCCCTTTTAAAGTCATCTAAAGCAAGATACAGACCTTGTGGCTTAAATATCTAGCAGCAAACAGTAAATAGATTGAGACAAAAAAAATATGGATGTGCCAAATTTGTACAGGTTAATGTGCTTCATGATATAGGGATGATGTTTTGTAGATTGTGCTACGTCACAGTGAACACCCACCAATAATGAAGGACCCATCATGGACCCGAGCAGCACCATTCAAAGAAACAGCTTATGCCAGAACACCAAGTGAATCCATCGCTAATAACTTCACCCCAACTGCAAGTGGATTAAAGATAAGAAATCTTGGAAAAATACAAACACCTGTCAGACCACCAACAAGGGCTCCAGCTCAGCAAGCTTGTATCCTCAAAAATATAATTTACAGTAATAAAGTTTGTGTTAATATTTTACAGTAAGAATATTGTTATTCAACCTTTCCCAGTGATAGCTTTTTGGGAACAATGAAAGTGGGGGAAGACAGAGGGGATGGGAGAATTGGGAAAATAGGGCATGTCAGGGATAAGGGAGGCAGAAAAGGAAAGGGTGGGAGATACCCAGGAGTTCTATTAGGGTGGGAAGTGGGAAAAAAAGGGTGATTATGCCACTATGCTCAATACAGGTACAATCATAAAAGGCTAAAAGGTGGAAGTCAACAAAAAGGTGCAGGAGTTGGGAATGCCAGGTACGAGAGGCAAGAGGTTTGGACCCCCTGTCCCCTCATGAAACAACTAAACATGCTGTAACAGAACTAAGAACCCAACTTGCGGGAAGTTATTTACTCGACATGAAAGAATGGATTTCCATGTATGGCTGCCCACCCTCCAATATCACAAAATCTTTTAGTTTTGTAAAAGCCATTCTTGCAAATGGCTGTTGCAAGACCCAGTAGCAAAAAACACCACTTTTTGGAGCGAGTATCCCTTAAGGTGGGGGCAAGGGTGGAGTTTGTAATGCTTTATGAAATATTTATATAAAATATAATAATAGTTTATACTTGAAAACCAGTGATGACCTTGACATGGTCAAGCAAAAGATGCATCCTTGCCCAGGAAAAGAGTGGCTGGTCCTCATGCTAGGAGTAAATCAGAAGGGGAAAAACCCAAGTATGTTTTTTGTCTTTAAACATGCATTCGAAGATGTCATGGAATGCCCTAACAACAACAAATCTTTGTTTGTACTCTCTCTTACCTTGTCAGAAATTACAACGGTGGAAATATTGAAAATGAAACTAGAGTCCTGGCTGCCTAGATTAACCACAGAGGCTAACAGAGCCAGGCAGCCAGTTGAAATCAGCATAAAACAGAAATACAGAACTATACAATTCTTATAGACACCCCTTTACTGTGGACAATAGTAATTTTTAACCCAGTTTTAAAGATACCAGAATCCACAGATATCTCTAGCTCTCCTCCATTAGAACATCTCCTCTAGATGTAATCAGAGATTTTGCATGAAAATGGCGTAAATTGGTTCAACAGAGGAGAGGACAAAATATCCGCCAGTCTTGATTTATTCCGCATGGTGTACACAGTCCACCTCAAGTGTATGGTATCAAGTATATGGTATGGAATAGTGATGAGTTCCAGAGGAAAATATAATTTGAATCGAGGATAAATAATATCATTGTTGTACTATACCATAGACACTTGAATCTTTTACAAATGCAGGTCACAGGTCACAACTGCAGGTTTTAATTAGAGTACAAGTCACTGTGCTACAGTCAAATATATACAACTCTAAAAGTGTCTCCTAGCCTTAATCACAATCCAAAACAAGTGTTTGAGCTTTAGGGAAAACTATCTGTCTCAATTATTTATCAACAGAAAAGTGATCTGTACTAGTGACGTGTGACCTGTGTTTTGTACATGCCATTTGGTGTCTGTATAAAGGATGGTTCACTGTAATACAGTAAGACTTGCAGTGCATGCTGATTGTTTCTTTTTTATGTTGCCTTTAGTCTACCCCCCAGCCGAGCCATGACACCCGCAGAACAGTTAGATATTATAAGATCCTTTGAGGCGGTGGAAAGCATGGATGATGAGGCAGTCTCCAAACGAGATCTTGAGGTGGGAATATATGACTGATATCAACAGTTTTCTTTACGTTTATCCATTGGAATGATTATGTTTTAACTTTTGACAAAACAGTTTTTGTTCAGCTACACAATGAAACCTTTTTAATGTGACCATCTAATGAGCCTTCAGAAGTCAAGATGGTCATATTAATCAGGCTTTTACTTAAGAAAATGCCTGAGTTACATTTGGGCTGTGCTGAAATAGTGTGCTTGTATTAATGGTTGGTTAAGTTCACCTCCTGGTTAGCAGAGTTGAATGACTGACAGTATGCCCAGCTGAAGTTTGCGGAGTGCAGGTTCAGGGTCTCTGTTAAGACTGTTAAGATTTGGAGCAGGTGGATGCATTTTTCTCATCTGCTGTGGTGCATGCTCTGAGCACTCCATGTGATAAGTGTTTGAAGCATATTTCAGCATGTATGGGGACTCATGGCTGGGTTAGGGGGTTTGTTCATTGTTGAGGGGCTGGCTGTTCACAGTGAAAGCTAGCCCCATGACGTCACAAGCACCCTCATCAGCTTTCAAGCTTCCATTTGCTATATAACCTGGTTTATCAAAATATGATGATGATGATGATGATGATGATGATGGCAGGGTGTGTCATTACATGAAGCCTCATTATTATACTCTAAAATCATATGGGTCAGCTAAAATGCATCTTTAATTTTCTTCTTGGGTGAGAGGGGGGAGGTAGGAAAACTAATATCTTTGAAAAAATAATGATCAAATACCTAAAATTATCATTCCTTGCAAATTTTTCTTCCTTTTCATTGGCTGAGAGCCCACCACGTGACCTGCAAATAACTGCCTACAAATAATGGTCTGCTCATGCACAATGTCATCCAACTTTGTTTGGCTGCGGATAATATTCTGCTCGTGCGTAAATGAAACCATGCTTTTCTCCTTCCTGCGATTGCTCTTAAGTGAAAATGGCAGAGTGCTTCGCTTCCTGAAGATATTCGTTAGAAAAACAAACCCGGTGATCCAGCCTTCAGCTTCGGCCAATAATTGATCACTACTGACAAATCGTGATATTTTGCTCAACTCTGTTGAATAATTGTTAATTATTCATTAGAAGTTAAGTGAGAGAGTTATAATTATAGATGTGTGAATTGATTTTTGTCTATGTGTATTCATTATGTTCAGCGCTATGAATACTACATTTCTCGTGGAGTTCCAAACCATTCTTTGGCAGCCCAAGATCCAGAAGTAATGGAAAGAATACTACAGAAAAGAATCCCAGAGAAACTGCGGCGAAATACAGAACTTGATCCTCTTGTCACTGAACTCAAGCAGGAGGTGGTCAGTGACTATGACTTCAGTGTCCGCAAGGCAATCGGTGAGTTGCATAAACATAGGTACTAGGTAAACCTATGACTAAATTTGGGAGGAAAACTTAAAATTTTCCTTTGTAGCAAATTAACTCAACTTTTTTCAGTATAAGTCAGTGTTTTGTGAACACTTCTCTAGCATCAAGAAACTGTGCATATTTAATGAAACAATAAGTGAATAATAATTATTTCACATTGAATGGTAGAATATGGCCAATTTTGTATTAAAGGCGCATTTTATGGCTACCGGTAAGTATGTATCTTAAAGCTTATTTCTGATTTGAAAGGTTCAAATATGCGTGGCTCTAGCTGCTTGCTTAAATTTAGAAGTTCTTAGTAGGGCTGCAATTACAGCTCCTCGGTCATTCTCATAAACAGCAAAATAATAGTTTAACACCTCACAGGCAATTTATTCCTTACTTGTTACATTTAATTGGTTGTTAATAGTCATCACTTTTTGTAATTTGTTGGCCACAAATCTAGTTACCACTTTTTGTAATTTATTTGTTAGCCACAAATCAAGGTACACAACAAAACTGTAGTGTTACCCCCAGAAACAAATAAAATTGTTATTTGTATTAACAGATAATGACCATTGCTTCCCCTAATTTTGCAGTTGATTACATACTAATGGATCCATGTGAAAGACAAAGATTACACATCAAAGAAACACCAAAAGTTTTTCCACTGAGGTATTTACTTATTATTCTATTATTTTCTTCTATCTTCCCTAAAACCTATAATTTCACTATAAAATAGATGTGGTGTCCAGGTGAAATATTTACCATAATATGCTTTTGTATGAAGGACGTTTTATATTGGCTGTCTTTTGACTTCATCAAAGTTTCTGGTTTGAGGCCTTAGTTTTTGAAGGCATACATGTACCCTCTATAAAACTACGATTTTTTAAATACATTAACACCTCAACTACTCCACAAACGCCCATGTGGAACTACCTTCCCGATACCACTTGTGACATAATTAGTTTTTTAGTCATGTAGAACTTTGATTCCTAACTTGTCGGGCTGATAAGATCTTTTAAACCATAGGAGCAGTCTTGAAATTTGTGTTCTTACCATGCCTGATTTTTTAAGGCTGTAAGTTTGCACTAGGAACAAAAGCTCAAATGGTGCTGGCCTTGAAAACAACATTTTTGATAATTTTGGAGATTTTTGGCCAAAGTTACCAGAGAGCAGTTCGACTAGCTAGCTATAATGTCAAAAAATTTCCATATGTTGAATGATGATGTTGTTGATGATGATTTCTGGATGTTGATGTTTTGTTTCTTCTTCAGGACTGTGAGAGCACCTGTTCCATGGCGAAACACATATCATTTAGCAAAAGAGTCCTGCACAAAGAATCTGTTCATTACAAATCCAGTGATGATGAAAATTCAGAACCTTTGGTATGACCGGTAAGTGGTTTTATTTTTAATGTGTAAAAGTTGTGGACAGATTTACAGACATACTGTATAAGACTCAGTGGTGAAACAGAGTGATGTCAGTCAGTCTCATTGACTGCTGAAGTGAGATGATGACTGCTTCCAGAATTAATCAAGTGACATTATCATGGGATACAAATTTTTCTTCCTTTTCATTGGCCTAGAGCCCACCACGTGACCTGCAAATAATGGTTTGCTCCTGCGCAATGTCATCCAACTGTGTTTGGCTGCAAATAATATTCTGGTCATGTGTAAATGAAACCACTCTTTTCTCCTTCTTTCGATCGTTCTTGTGTGAAAATGGCAGATTGTCTTGTTACCCACTGACAAATCACAATATTTTACTCAACCTGGTCCAGTAATAATTGTTAATATTAAATCGGGGATTGTTCATTTGTGATGGCTAAAACTTAAGAAGGGTGTTTTCGTTTGCTTGTTAACATTAATTTCCCCCCTCTCCCTGCTCAAGGTAGTCTAAAGAATTTTTGAATCTCAGGTAGCAGGTTTAATAATGTTGTGCCTTAGGTTACTTTTGAGACCAAAGTGGTGATTTTTAATCATTAATTCTCTGTTGTGTTTTATTAAGATTCTGTGATGTTAGGTTTGTTGATGGTGAAAAGCTGCTTGCCTCTGGCCTCCCTGTTACTCCTACAGAGTTTGAATCCCTTGTCAAACAGCAGTGTGCAACAACAAGAGAATTTCTCAAAAGAACGTAAGTATACATGAAGGAGGGCTTAACAGTTTTGAGTTTTATCTTTCTTTATGATCACACTGGAAATTTTTGAACTCAAGGGAGATGTGTCAAGAGTAAGGAGTGTGCCTCTTGCACCTCTGGCATGATTTTTCATGTTAAATTAATGCATTAGTTTATCTGAAAATACAGTTTAAAAGAAGAAAGTTTTCTACAATAAAATTCTAAACATGTCCAATGGTTTACCTGCACAAACCCAAACTGCTGAAATTGTCCCTTTATATAGATTCCTTACAATGATATTTAGTGACACTTAGTAATCTTGGTGTTTCAAGCAATGCGATTGGTTTGCTATCTCAGATTGTGATGTCACTGTGATGGACTATTACATCTGATTGATTATTTATAGATGGATTCCAGCATGTGCAAAAATCCTTATTGATGAGCGCCAGGAATGGATGCACTTGGTTCCCAACTCAGAGGGTGATTCTACCATCCTTGTACAGCAGTTCTTTGCATGTCTTGCAGCACTCATGTCCACTCAGCTTCGCAGCCTTGTTATCAACTCCCTTGCAGACTTTGTCAGCTTTTTAAGTTTCTACAAGGTAACTACTTCTTAACTTTTAACCTGGACAAAAGTCCTTGTGACAGTGATGCAGCATTTGTGATACTATTATCTGTAATTTCTGAGTGCCCTCGTAAATGGTGCAACCTTTTTGAAAATATCTGGCAGTTTTTCCCACCCTATACAATGTTGAAACTCAGCAAAAATTTGGGATACACACTTCCAATTTTGTTTGTGGTGTGTGGGGAAGGTAAGGGCATATGTGGTTTTAAAAAAGCTGCACAAATGCAAATTTGTTTCAAGGTTTTGTCCATGATTATAGCTAGAGATGGTGCAAAGTTGCTAGCTTATTGTCTTGACTATGATCGTGAAACTTACTTCTTTTATTTAGTGCCTACTAACAGAAGTTTTTTGTTATTTATCTTGATAATGACACTGTGAATAATTGTTTTCTCTAGAATGGGAATGATTTTGGAGAAACTTATTCTGACTTGGAGTATGTCAAAACTGAGGTATGTGATTAATAAAGCAGGGTTCATGGTGCGGTATGGTAGTGGGCAATATTCTTAATTATAAATAATAATAATAATAATAATAATTATTATTATTATAATTCATTAGTGCCAGGAACCAATAGTGTTAAACAAACCTCTGAGCTATGTTGTGAAGTTCCAATCCATCATGGAAGGTTTTGAGCTCCATGCAGTGGTTATCAGCATAAGATTTCTCTTTTTAGGGGTTAATGTTGAATCAGTGTGAAATGTTGCAAGAATTAATGGCATGATAAAAACGGCCCACTCCAGTCAGTGACAATGTTTTTGGACTTCAACATGGTTTCTTGAACTTTGACTCATTTATGAACTTCCTTTGTCTGCCAGATCATGACAGTTCAGCTGAAGATTGATGGTGGCAAGTTGACGTTTGACCCTCCATTCAGAGAACTGCGTGATATCCTGCTCAGACTTGTGACAGATATTGTGCAAAATGCAGCAGAGCTACCAAGGGTAAATCACTTACAGAGTTTCTAGAGAACCTTTTTTGGGCTGTTCAAGGAACTATATTTAACTGATTAAAAATAATTGCTTTGTAGTACCGCAAACTTCTTGAGCAGCATAATTGAAGTTAAAATGTGTTCTGCTACAACACTTTGAAAGATGTAAAACTCCAAAGTAAAAAATTAATCGGTACACCTGGCCCCAGTTGTTCAAAAGGTGGATAACACTATCCACTGGATAAATCTCTATCCAGTGGATAGTGCAGTTGGTTTCCCAAATACTTATCAGCTGGATAGTGATTTATCTGCTGGATAGCGCTATCCAACATTTGTACAAGCGGGGCCTGGTCCATAATAACTCATATTTAGGATTAACTAGTGGTGAAAACCATAGCACAATAAGATATTAAGAAAAAAGATGCAATAGACCTTTTTACCCATATGGCGGCCATATTGAATTAATTTGATTTTTGATTTTCTATTAAAAACATGGTCTTTCACTGTATATTTCTCGGAGGAAAGGCTATCATTATTACATCCAAACACGGCACAAAGATCTTTTTTCCCATTACAATCTTATTCTAAGAAAACTTTAAGAAAAAATGTCCCGAAAAGCGCTCGAAAATACAAACGAAATGGGCTCATGCCCCCTGGGCATCCTATAATACTCCTTAAATCAAATTAATTAAATATGGCTGCCGTATCGGTAAAAGGGTCTATTATTGTAATATAATAATAATAATATTATTTTATTATTTGGTATTGTGCAAATTAACATATATGATCAAATGCGCATTACAAACTATTAAAACTAACTAAAAAATATGTTAATTATCGAATTAAACATGAATATATCTGTAAATGACACCTAACTTAATTATTTAGTACTTAACCTATTACTTACAATAATTATAACTAAAACAAATGTTATATGTTTCATTAAAATTCATAAAAAAGAGAGTAAAATTAATATACACCTATGTATAATTAAAAATTGTATGCAAGTTTAAAATAATAAGTCTTAAGCTGTTTCTTAAAAGTATAATAGTTGTCCTGTTTCCTAATGTCCTTCGGTAAAATGTTCCAGATTCTAGGGGCGGCTACTTTGTCTTTATCAAAGAGTTACAATGTAGTATGGGTTTTTCAATTGTGACTGAGATATCATTAATTTTGTATATTCTATCTTTTTCTTTAGGTTGAAATTGAACTGTTCCCTGATATGAAAGACAAGAAATTGTTTCTTCGTTCAGTTCATGTTGAAGAAGCGCTGGTTCAAGACCATATGAATGAGGCAGTGGATGTGTTCAAACTCAACACAGTGGGACCACAAAAGTAGTTGTTGTTACATTTAACTTTTTCACTCCTAGACCACATTATTTATGGCAAGATTATTTGCCACTTCTTTAACTACTTCGCCTCTTCTTCTGTTGCCATGAGGCCTTAAACACTTCTCCGCCAATCTTCCCTTTTCGTCAAACAAGCACGGACTTGGTCCCACAACTTGTTGTTAAATTTAACTTTTTCACTCTTAGACCACATATATGTCAAGATTATTTGTCACCTCCCTGCCTACCTTGCCTCTTTGCATCCTGTTGCCATTTGGCCTTCACACCTCTCCACCAACCTTCCCTATCCCTCAAACAAGCTCTGACTTGGTCCCACAACCTCCATCCTGCCTCTGCGGTCTCCTTTTTCTACATTCTGTACTATCCAGCGCAAAATTGTCTAGGGCATCCACTGTTTCACTATTCATTCTGTGGACAAATTCCAATAATGTTACCATTTTAATGAAACCTCTTTGGAAGAACTTTTGCATAGTACTATCTATTTCCTACGTTTTGTACTAAAAAAGGAAATTTGCATTTTTAGTAAACTGTCTCACTTTGCCTTCTTTCAGGAGTGAAAGGATAAATACTACTTACTGATATTGCCATATTTTTTTTTCTACTGCATAGTGTTGAGGTGGGGATATATGCAACAATTCTTTTTATTTGATAGGTACTTGAATACATACAAGAAGTATCAAGATTTGCTTAACAACAAAGCAGAAACAGAAATAAATGCTTTCATTCAAGATGAGCCTGTACTGCTTGCCTTGTCCAAGGTACTGTTTTTTTTTCCTGAATGTTGCATTGATATTATAAAATGTGAAGATATAGGTTTATTATTCAGGTACAGTCAGCCTCTTTATCTAGCACAATGCCAATGTCTGTCGTAGCAGGGTGTAAGCAAATTTTTGGCTTAGCTTCTTTCTGATAATAATTACCTTTGTTAGTATGCCTAGTATTGTTTACCGGTATGTCAATTTCATTTAACTTTTTTCTTTTGCCTTGCTCAGGCTTTTCAACATTGATTTCGCGTTTTGCATTTTATTCTGGCCGAATTACAAAGTTTAGGGTGGGCCATGGCCCAGCCCAGGTTTTGTATACACCTGTGGCAGCAGCAAAGTCTCAACTAATGGCATTTTTAGACCTTCACATCACGTTGCCAACATACTTGACTAGTAGTCTTGCACCGGAACAATTGCTGTTGGTGACTGAACTCTCACCATCTCTCTCAGAACTTAACCATGTATTTTCCTTCTCTCCCCCAGAAAATTGATTCTTATCAGAATCTCTCCAAGGAAATTGCTTCGTTGCATATTACTGTTCCCCTAAACATGCTCTGCTTAAACTGCGATGATGTCAATCAAGAGTTGTCTGCCCGAGCTGCACGTCTGGCTGACAAAATGATCCATTATGTTGTAGATCAGAACAGAGATAAAAACAGAGGGTAAACTTGTTTGAAGTGTGACACTTTCCACTAATCAAATGCACCATCTTAAGATAATAGACGTCAACTTGAAATAACCACTGAAGCTCTCCATCATCAGTCTTTTTTAGAACATTTCAGTTTTATAAGTGAAAGCAAAAAAGTAGAAATGACAAAGTAGAAATAAGTGAAAATCAAACGTTTTTCTTGCATGCCACAAATAAAATAGTTTTCAACTTGAAATTTGGTTATGGTCTTTGATCTCAGCAATTTGTTAGTTATCTGTCTAACCGTCTGAGACAGTTGTAGGTTTACGAAAAAAATGAAAACAGGAAAATTAACAGCTAAAAATTAATAATGATAATGATAAAAGCTAATTCAAAGTTATTTGTACTTGTATTTGTAGACTGTGTAGATCCTACGATGAGATTTCAGACAAAGTCCAAGAGATGCCTGACAACACAAGTGACTTGGTTGCTCTGACACAATTCTTGGAGAACGCCAGTTCTGTTACTGTAGTTAATTTGCAGACTGCTGTTGATGAGGCCGGGGAGAGATTGTTGTTTTTACTGGAATATGCCACACTTCCATGTATGTTACCCTTTTTTACTCATTTGATATTTCCTAACTTACTGGTAGAGTTCACCCATGAAGTCTCCTGTTCGTCTACGGTCGTTTCGCCTACGAGTCGTTTCGCCAACGTCCTGTTCGCTAACTTCTGACGTCGTTTCGCGTACGTGTTGTGTCGGTTCCCTAAGTGCTTTCGCCTGATCAGTGGCTGAAAGAACGAGGTATATACGTGCGTATCGCACTTTTTTGTATCATGGCTGAAAGAACGAAGCATATACATGAGCAGCGTTCGTTCCACTTCTCAGCGGAACGACATAAGTCGTTAGCGAAAGGGACGTTAGCGAGACGACTCGTGGGCAAAACGACCGCTCACCCTCCTGTTACTCAGTGGTAGAGCATCTGTTCTTGTAACCAGTGTGTGTGTGTGTTTGACTCCCCGCGTTGGAAGAACTCCGAGTTTTATTTTCACAGTCGCCTGTGCCACTTACGAAGCAAAAAACCATCATTCTCCATACCTATTGACTTATTTTTGGGTTACATTTATAGTTGTGGAACTGTAACTTTTATTTAATTAGTAAGCATTAACAAAACATCGCACTTGCATTTCAGACGAGGATCTGAAATTGAACAGCACTGTTTTCCACTGGCCTGAGCACATTCAAAAGATCTTTGAGCTTAGCAAAAACAGGATTGGACATAGAAAGGATCTGGCGATGGATGAGGTCAAGAGAAAGTAAGTGAATATTATTTTGCAGTGTAACGAAAAGCTCTTTTTCTTTTGGCTGTTTTGCGAATTTGGCAAATTCTATGATCACTGGAGAAGTAAACATCATAGCAGATCTTGGTACCAAGTTCATCAAAATAGCTACTTTGTGGACCGGTCAGAGTTCCTTTAGAATTTTTTGTTAGGAGGAGATTAGCTGGGATCGCGGCAATGTGAAAATTTTAGTAGCTCGCAAATTCAGATGATGAGATTTTGGATCCTTAAAGTTCTGTTAAAACTATCACTTAAGGAACTGTAAAGGTCATACTAATGGCTTGCATGTCTTGAAAAATTTTACGTAACAGTTAGTCTTCCACGCTGTGCAGCAGGAAAGGTCATTGCGAGACTACCCATCTAGCCTTTTCTAGGCGTCCAGATAGTCGAGGGTGGCGCGAAATGGAGAGCGGAGAGGAAAAAGGCAAAAGGAAGGAAGAGGGGGAGAGTGAGGGAACCTTCCCTCTCTCCCTACCCCCACCCCTCTCGCAGTTTTTTGGCTAGACAGTCTACGATCCATCTCATCGCTCGCAGATCATATAACCTTATATAGAAAACGTCATCGTAATTAGTCTTTCTTTATTTTTTGTCCAGGGTCAAGGCATTTGAAGATAAACTTAATGGTTACAATAAAGAAGTTGAAGCATTTAGAAAGAAAGAGGCAAGTGATTAAGACGGAAACCACCAGGAAATTGAGTAATTTTAATTTTCAGTGGACAAAAACCTTGTACCAGAACATTTTAAGCCACATCGCATTCTTTCGTACACTTTTCAAGTTTATAGCCCTCGAAAAGTTGTAAACAAGAATGCAATATGATTGAAATTATTCTGGCACAAGGTTTTTGTCCAATGAAATTTATAATTACTTAATTTCCTAATGGATTCCATCTCAAATAACTGTTTATTTTTGAGTGACGTGAATATTGTGTGTTTTTATCTTTCATTTTATAGTTTTCTTCGAATGTTCACGTTGTTTCTCTTTTGATTTTAGATTATGGCAGTAGATGAAATGAAAAAGAATGTTGAGAAACTTGATGAACTTGAAGAAGCACTGAAAAATGCACAAGAAGAACTAATTGTAAGTTAAAATTACACTGCATTACTCAGGTTTTAAATAATGAGTCATGTTCGGTAGTTTCATTAGAATTCATTAACTCGAACGGAGGAGATATATTATTCCTCATATCAGAAGCATGGAAGAAGGAAAGAAACGAGTTTTTTCTGCGGGATTTAAACTGAATGAACAACTCCTCTTTAGCTTTCCTAGCTGATAAGGTGGGAATGTGGGAGTGTTTTTTTTTGTGCTAAGCCACTGTTAGAGAAAATTGCAGCGAGATCTCTATTTCAGTCATCTCCATTCTTTTCGCGTATTGGCTGCTTTTGTGATCTTCGTTTACAGCCACGAGCGACAAGTCCCGCCAGCTACTCAGGCTACTCTTACTGAGCTACGAAGAGACACATGGCATGCTTGATCATTTACATGTACTACTCCTTCTTATGTACAGCTGTATCAAGTGTCCTACTTTAATACTGCTAGGATTAGTGTCCTACCCAGCTTTTTTTGTCCCGTCACGCAAGCTCCTCCTCAGTCAACAACGGCTGCGTAAAAAAGACTATGCTCGGATCAGCAGTGATTGAAGTGTGTTGTGTGGCTATAAAAAAAGGCTATTTCCGAGTTCAAAAAACCCTCACTTTCAAAACGAGGCTAAGTGCAAATTTTTACCTGTTATAACGAGGTTCAACTGTATGGGAATGAAAAATCATTTTCAACTCAGTGGTTTGGTACTTAGCCTCGCTTTGAAACAGAGGCTTGAGGTAACCCGGTTATGTCTTATTAAAGGCGTGTTAGACCTTTCACTGCCAAATGTGGCCAAAGGTAAAATTCGACAAAAAAATCCCAAATTTCATTTTGTGAAATTTTGAAAAACAAGTAGCACCATGTGTAAGTACAGGTAGAGAGGTTTCATTTGAATGGTCACTCAATAGGGTTTCGTCCACAGACTCAAAAGTTAGAGCTACCTTACAAAACTCCATCAAGCACTCTGGCAGTGAAAGGGTTAATGAAATTAGAAAGATGTAGCTGTAATATTCTTTATTTTGTTTACTGATGTTGTTATACTTTGCTTTGTAGCAAGTGAATACAGAAGAAGAATTGTTAGAGTTTGAGGCCACACAGTTCCCGATTCTCCAAACTATGATGGCTTACAAAGAACCTTATGATAAGCTATGGAGAACAGCCTTGTCTTTCCATAACAAACATGAAGCCTGGCTTAACGGTAAGCCTTGAGACTGTCCTTTTATAAAGTAATGAAGTTGGCTGACCGGCAAAACGCAGTTACATTATGTATTAGTAAAGATAAGTAGTCACATTCAACATTTCAAACAGGCTGGGTAAACGTTCAGTAAATAGAGCAACTGGAAATATTAGATCCGGCAATGAAAGACGTGAAGCATGAAATAAAAAGCACTTACAGTTCTAATAGTGCCTGCGTGGCATACGTACCGCCCATGTAAATATAGCAATTAATGCCTTTTAAGCCTGAGATGATATACCTGTAAGTTAGTGACTAAAAGCGAAGTCCTTGTTTTCCTGGTCATTCGATTTTTTCTCGGTAGAGGTCAAGTCTATCCATTTAACCTCACAGATTCTCCATATACAGTGATATTAGGGAGCTTAAGCAAAGACAACGGCCACGGCCACGGCTACGAAAACGTCACTTAAAAAGTGAATTCGCGCTGCCTCAAACTTAATCGCGCTTATTCCATCTCGTTTAATTCGTCAGATGTTGGCATATTTTTTTGGAGTTGAAGGATTGTATCAAAGTTCAGGAAAACGAAAAGAAAATGATTGTTTAGTGTTCCCGTCCTCGACAAAGCGTGAAATTTGGCACTTTCACGTTGTAGTCGTACAACGACAGTTAAGAAATGTTCCAAAAAGGCGCGATGCACGTGCAAAGTTGTTATTTTGCCATTCTCGTTGCCATCGCAGTCGTCGTTGCTTAAGTTCCGTTTTGTTAAAACACCGACTTAAGCACCGTTAGTGGTCTTTGCACTCCAAGTTTCCTCGCCGTACAGCAGAACAGAGAGCGCAAGTCTTCTATAGGACGACTAATCATTCTACTTCTGTTTGCTTTCAAAAGGGCCATTTACTGACATTAACTCAGAAGAGGTTGAAGAGGAAATTGGCGGCATGTACAGGACAGTGTTGAAACTGACCAAAACCTTCGGAGATGCTCCAGGACCAAGAAGAGTGGCTGATAGCGTCAAAAGCAAGATCGACAAGTTCAAAGTTCACATCCCACTCTTGCAGATTATTTGTAATCCTGGCCTCAGAGAGCGACATTGGGAACAGGTAAAAGGAATGTCCACTCTGTTGATAGATCTCTTTGGGGAAACAGTAGTGCCCGATCCAGACCTTGAGATAAGGCGGGGGGGGGGGGGGAGGGCGGTCATCCAGACCCTTTGATAAGGGAGGGGCCCTGGACCCCCGGGCCCCTCCCCTGGATCCGCCACTGGACAGGACTGTCATTTCTAGGTGGTCATCCAAGCCACAACTTCTTTCTTAGTGCTTTTAGAAAACTGAGTATAGGTCAGGCGCCCGGGATCGAACTCGCGCAGACCATCTTTCTACGTATCAACTAAGCTACCCCTTCGTGGTAATCAAAGTGGAATTCAATTTAGTTTTGGTGTTTCACTAATAAAGACCCTTTGCAGTTTGAAAAACATGTGGAGTAATTTCATACCCTGTTTAACTTACAAACATACATAGTTGCTTACAATGTTCGCTATAACGTGGGACACAGGGATACCATTAAAATCCGTAGATATTGTAGATATACTTGGCACCCAAGCTTGGGGAACGAAACAAATCACCTTGAAGTTCACGGATGAATAATACCGTGATAATACACTTCTTCTGACTTATTTCCCCAAGAGTGGATCCAAGGGTGAATTTAAATACAATAAATCGAAATAATTTGTTTATTGATGAGTAAGGTAGATATATTTGTATGGTTGTTGCAGATGAGTGAAGTTGTTGGGTTTGACATCAAACCTGAGGCAACAACATCCTTGTGTAACATGCTGGAGTACAACCTTCACAAACACACAGAAAAGTAAGTTTTAAATTACCATTCTAGCACTTCTTTTTGCGGCGAGCAGGACGCTTATCTTTGGGTCTCCTGTGGTACTTCGGGTGTCCTGTTGCAATCTGGAATTTTGTTTGCCAGGATGATTTTTAGCAAGTATATCCAGCGGTGTCATCATGACTTGATTTCAAATCGTAACACTCTAATTTCGTCATTTTTGTTACACATTGTAGAGCGCGCAAACAGTTTCAAATTATTTTCGTTTGGCCAATTAAGACCCAAATCACAAAGAACTCATGATTCTAGGACTCCCTTGTTGTCCTTTATCCCATAACTATTAATTGACCGAATCGGAGGATCTGTAATTAGCAAAATGCGTATATTAGTTCATCGTTTCTCAGATATTTTACTGCCCAGCATCTGCTCGCAGCATTTACAATTTGTAACCTCTGGTTATATTTACGTAGTTTTTTTTTAAAATGATGGAAGGGTTTAGCAAATGTAAATGATGTAAGTAACTGATTAATCTGTTTCCTTAAAGACTGGATGAGGTAAGCGGTGCTGCTAGTAAAGAATTTGGTCTTGAGAAAGCCATGGAGAAGATGAAAATTGAATGGAAGGACATGTACTTTGAGTTCACTCCTTATAGAGATACGGTAAGTAGACAAAGGCACAGCAAGCGTTTGTAGTAAATTACGTTCCCTGTTCAAAAAGTTAGACATTTGCTACAAGTTTTTATCTGATCTCAATTTTTTCTATTGCTTTACTTGTCAGGGTGTATCCATTCTCTCTGCTGTGGATGATATACAACTGTTGCTTGATGATCACATTGTCAAAGCGCAGACCATGAGTGGATCACCATTCATTAAGCCTTTTGAGGCAGACATCAAGGTTTGTTAACTTCGTCACTGATGCTGTGTACATTGTCTCAGTACAAATAATTTCCTGGCCACTCCAGAAACTTTAAGGGGAATGGGTACAAGATTGCGGCGCAATGATTTCTGGGATCCTTTGGGTGGAAAAGCTTGAGTTATGATTGGTCGATGTTAGCGTTAGGTGTGATTGGTCAAGGTAACTATTAACCAATCATCATAAGTAATGCTTGCCCACCCAAACCATCCCAGAAAACGTTGCGCCGAAAGCGTTTGCTTCTCAAAACCTACTCGAAATTAAAAGATTTGGTTTTTTTGTTTTAAGGAAGTGGATTTTTGTGATCTTATAGCCATTGGATAACAATAGATAACTGCTAGATTTGGCTGAGATGCCATAGCTCTCTTAATTGTATTTCGTCTTTTGAACCGCTGTATGTCAAGTCCTTTTAAAGGGTTATTTTTTCTACATCATAATAACGTAATTTTTCATCTCACTGTTCTTCAAATGCTGTACCAGACATCACAAAGATCAATTAGTTGGGGTTCTTCTCGATGCCTATTCCTGCGGTAGAAATTATATAATGCATTTTTTAAAATCTTTTCTCACTGCAGGAATGGTGTGAAAAGCTAATCGAAATGCAAGATATACTTGATGCTTGGCTGAAGGTTTGTTTCTTCGCTTTTAAAATACCATAATTAAATATACAATGTAGTATTAAGCTTGTTATCGGTGGTACGTGTGATATTGGACGTCCTGTGTGAGCAGAGACTCCTTTTTTGTTGTATGGACTGGCGTACGTATAGTAAGTAGCCTCCGCCGACAGTTGTCCCACGCATGCGTGAATTGAGTCAGGCGATGACGCGTGTTTAATTTAGCGCGCGATCAGTCCGAGTGAAAAAAAATAACTGGATAAAACCACAACTTTTTTGTGTTAAGTCTAAAAACGTGCGTTATTGTTTTCGCTAGTCTTACAAAGCGTGCACATTAGATAACACGACAGCAGATCGAGGTATTACCAAACCAGTCAAAATGAGGTTAGAAACCAGTTATTTTCAATTTATTTGTCCAAACTTTTGGGTGGGGATAGACGGTTATCAGCATAGGCTTCTTTCCGCACGCAAGTAGTTTTGTGGAAAGGTAACCCCTGCTCTCTAGGTACCTGCGAGGAATTGCGAAGGGAGAAGTTTTTTTTTCTCTTTTTCTCTTTCTTTCTCAACAAATATCCGTCATATTTGGGTAAAAAAATTCTTACATAAAATTTTCTTAATTGAATTTCCGCGTCGGGTTGTTAGTTAAATCTAGAATTTTCTTAAAAGTATGATTCATGTTCAATGTCCATCTTTAAACTGAACGCTACTGCACAGTGTACTATGTGTAGTTCTCTAAGTTTTCTGGGAAACTACCCACCTATCCCTCCCCTAAGCTAACATTAACACCTACTTCTCACTTAGGTTAAAATGATAGCTTAGGGGAGGGGTAAGTGGGCAGTCATTGATCTTCGTTAATTCTATTGTAGTGCCAAGCAACATGGCTGTATCTTGAACCAATCTTCAGTTCAGAGGACATAATGGCTCAGATGCCAGAAGAGGGACGCAAGTTTGGAATAGTAGACAGCTACTGGAAGGACATCATGGGAGAAGCAGTAAGTGGCCAACAGACCTTATATTAGGATTGATGAGATAAAACCAGTGCTACTGTGGTATTCCAGGGAGCATACAAGTGATAACATTTGCCAATACGAGTAATCGCGGTCGAGTTTGTGTATTTTTGTCAAAACGAGACGACGATATAAGTCTTGCAAAATGTCCAGTTCGAGTTTCGGGAAGTTTTACGTCAGTATTGCTTGCTGTAAGGACTCTACGTCGCTACTGCATCCAAAAATGCAACAACTATCACTTCCACCCATAATTTAAGATGAAGAGTTCTTCATTTTCTTTGTCTAGAATAAACAAATTCGACTAGTTACTACGATTTCTTGCATTGGAAGACTTTGTCATTTGTTTGCCCCCCTGCGAAACCACGTTACACATGCTTTTGTCCCATTAGTCTTTAAGCTCATGTAAAGATTACGGGTATCGTGAGTTCCCCAAGATAAGACTGAGTCAAGTTATTTACAGTCTTAGGATAGTATTGGCCTTTTTAATGTCGCGTGTGAGATTGGGTAGGTGTTGTTTCGAATTGAACTATGGGACTGTTTTGGGACCGCTATCACTTCTTTAATGGCTCCCACCTTAGTGCTGTGCAGGAAGCTGGGTCAAAATTCATCCCCCCAAGTATTCCTATGGTCCAATTTATCACAACTCTGACCCAGTCGCAACAGAAACCTGTAAATGAATAGTATAACTTACAAATAAGGCAGGAAATAAATTTAAGAAGAAGTCATACGACAGTTTTTAATTTTAGTAGACATCTTTTGGATGAACAGCATCCATCGTCAGTACATACAGAGCCTGTTAGTGGCTTTATCTTATCAGTCATAATAACACCCTTCTTATTTTTGCCTTCTACAGCTCGTGACAACTTTATCCTCATCATACTTAATTGTTAAGTTTCAAGGAGTTCGCTTTCACTAATTTTGCAATCGTCGCAAACGACATCAACATATTCTGTAAGAGGTCCTTATACATATGAAAGTTTTGTACAGTCCCGCCTACTTTGTACCTGTAACATTTGATGTAAATATTTCTTGTAGGTGAAAGACACGCAAGTTCTTGTGGCAACCGCCCAGCCTAACATGCTGGGAAGACTGAATGAATCCAATCAACTGCTGGAGGAAATTCAAAAGGGTCTTAATGCCTACCTGGAAAAGAAACAACTCTTCTTTCCAAGGTAAATTGTCTAACAGTCCTACATTAGTTGAAAATTGGCCCGCTCTTCCTCATGCATTAGTCAGGGTCCCTGAACATCAGCTCTTCGTGGTTAAACGAGCAACCACAAAAGACGTTGGAATCCTGGTGCAGAAAACTTGGGGCCAGTCTCCTTGTTTTTGGAGTGGCGAATAGTGCGATGTTGAGAGATTGTCGCAACAATTCTTGGAGACAATTGGCAGCAACTTCTCAGTGTATCATTTCCTGGCCAAGAAAAAAACGTCTGTCCGTCGGTCACAGAAGCTTTATTAAACCGTGAGCACGGTTTATTTGATGCTACAATAGGCGACGAAATTGTTGCTACATGGTCCTCAAATGGGGTAACTTCGCAATCCACACCCCTCCCCTCTCCCCTCCATTCAAAGTTGGGATGCAGGTAGCTCGAACAGCGGCACAACAATGCATTGTGAGGGTGGGGGAGGGAAAGCTTTATGACCTGTCGAGCTCTCTTAAATTAGACTCTTTCATACTCAGGTTTTTCTTCTTGTCAAATGATGAGCTGTTGGAGATTCTATCCGAGACCAAAGATCCATTGCGAGTTCAGCCGCACTTAAAGAAATGTTTTGAGGGAATCGCCAGGCTTGAGTTCACGGAAGATCAGGAAGTTGTGGGAATGATTAGTGCCGAGAATGAAACAGTACCATTCAGTACTAAAATCATTCCTGCGAAAGCAAAGGTAACACCTTTAATGTGTAAGAATTTGCTTGACCTGGCTTAACTGTAATAAAACCTACAACCAAGATGTTCCTGTTGGCAGGGAGCATCGCACTTAAAACGCGAAGTTCTTTTGTTCGAATCTAGTTACGCAAATGATTAAACCCAAACTAACTGAGTGATTATAATTGCCTCCTTCACCTTTTTTTCATTTTCTGCGCTGTGTACGTTAGAAAACATTTTTCGGATTTTCATTCTTTATGATGTGAAGGTTGTGAGATAACTTCAACTCTGCGTTGCATTTCTAGGGCATGGTTGAAAAGTGGCTCTTTCAAGTTGAAGAAGTCATGATTAGCAGTCTGAAGAAAGTTACAGAGGATGCAGTAAATGCTTATAACCAGACGCCTCGCGGCAAATGGGTGCAAGAGTGGCCTGGGCAGGTAAGATGCGCAATTAAATACAGTCAACATTTGATTTGTGTTTGTCATGTCACTGCTCTGTTCATCAGCACCTAAGTTCGCCTGATATTTTAGCAATGTCTCATTGCTACTGCTAGAACCATGCAGATGATAAGATATCTACTATAGGATCTAAGCGGATCTTGTAGACACTATGTGAGGCCTGTGTCGTCAAGTCGCAATCTTACAAGAGGTGTTAGAAAAGCTAAGTCAGTGATGCTATAAGAATCCCTCATCTTTCCACCCTGCAAACTACAAAGTGCCTCCCCATACATCTTCACCCGAAAAAAAATAATTATTACTCTGAGCACGCTGTTACTTTGGGTTGTGACCTATTAGATGGGTGTCAGATTCAAGACTTTTTTCAAGTATAATGGTTTACATCAAGATCACTTAGCCTGCGTCGCAGACGTTATTTAACCTCGGTTGGTAACGTCTGCAAGGCAGAACCGATGTCCTTTTTCCGGACCCCCAAGGGACTCAACGAATTACCGAAAGAGCGTTTCGAATTTCCTAGCCTGCGTAGCAGGCGCTTGAAAGTAGTGGGCACAAGATGCAAGGAGATTATTTTCCGTAAGAAAGGTTTCAGTCAGGACATCGCGCCAGTTAGTAATATACCGCAGTGCGCAGAGTTATCCATATTAGATGTTACTTGCCAACAAAATTGTAAATACAGTAGTCACGTGCGCGCGAAGGTAATTAAGGCGAACAAGTCATTATTCGTATTAGGATCTTTACGTAAGGAAGGAATGTCCCAGGAGGAAGTAGATCACCTTTTTAACGCAATAGTTTTACCAAATTTTTCTTACGCTCTGCCGGTTTATGGTGCCTCAGATTCCGACCTTTCTGTAATACAGAATTTTTTAGACCGGTGTATGAAAAGAAAGTTTATGTCCAAGAATGTAAATATCAGGGACTTGCTAGAGAAGGCGGACAAGACACTCTACAAAAAATGATCGAATGACCCCGAATGTCCGTTCTTCCAGTTTTTACCTAGGGAAAAGAACACGAGGTGCAATCTTAGAAATACGTCAGTCTCTGTCCCCAGAATCTACACTGACAGGTTTAAGAACGTTTTTAGTAACAGAATAACTTTTAGATATGATATGTAAATAGTTTTTTGAGTTTATATTGTAACTTAGGATATGTAATTTTATCTTAAGAAATAAAGATTATTATTATTATTATTATTATTATTATTATTATTATTATTATTATTATTATTTATGAGAGAACGGGCGCGCGCGAGGAGGAGACAGGCGAGGGGAGAGGGAGCGTGTCTCCCTCGCGCGCGCCCGTTCTCTCTTTCGTCCACAACTTCCAAGCGCCTGCTATGCATGCTACGAATTTCTTTTCATCCTCATTGGAAAATTGACAATGAATTTTTTTAGCAAGCCAATCATGGCTCGTACTCAAATCCTGGTACACAGGTGGAGGCTTAGAACAAGGATTTCGGCGCTGTTTCGCAGAGGGACTTAACAAGAATTTAGTTTCGTCTGTGCAGCAGGCTAAGATCATTTTGTCACTTTGCATTTGATAGAAGTGTAAAGGGGATCTGAAGAATGTTACTTTAATGCTCGAGTGTATGTATCCCATTTACATTACTTTGCCTTTTCTTTAGATTATTTTAGCTTGTAGTGGTATATTTTGGACTGCAGAAGTGTCACAAGCAATTCTGGAGAAAGATGGCTTAAAGGTAAAGTAGTTTTGGATGAATACTAGTAACGAAACGTCTTTGTTCCCGTTATTGTATATGATCGAACCTTTCTGAAAATCATTGTTTTTCAGAGCTATTTGGAAAAGTCGAATTCCCAGATTGAGACCATCGTGGCCCTTGTCCGAGGAAAACTGGACCGTGGTATCAGAATCACGCTTGGTGCATTGACTGTGATTGATGTCCATGGTAATGTACATGTTCAAGCTACTTGCATAACTTCCTCTTTTTTCAGCCCACTTCTACCTCAAGGGCACAGGAAAAGAGAGACCTTGTCTAGATTGACATGAGTCAAAATCACATCAATTTGTTTCAGGTTTATGGTCTATGCGACGAATAACACAACTTTTGTTATTCAGCATTTAATAGATTATTTTGGTGTTCATGCAACACATAAATGACATTGTCACCGTTAGCTTCGATTACAGGCTGGTTCAAGTTCACTGCGGAGACTACGTATATGTACTTGTTGGTTTGTGAAAACTGAAATGTTCAATTTTCTTGTCTTTCGATGTTGGTCAATTCATGTCGTACCATTTTTCCAGCTATTTCTTTGAAAAAAAAAGTGCCTTTTGACCTCTTGCCCCCACCCCGCAGAGGCTCCCGCTGGGTATTCCACTAAAAATAAAAATAAAAAATAAGGAATAGTGAGTGCGCGTGGTACGATGGGAGAGAGAAAGGGCTGGAGCTCCTCTTCCTTTCTTCCCCGTCCCATCATGCCCCGCGCGTTTTTATTTTTCCCTCTCCTCAGCCTCCCAACGACACAAAGCGACCTCTGCGGAGGAGAGAGCCTTTTGACACTTCAGTAAGCAGGCGTTTTTCTTATTTCCAGCTCGTGATGTCGTTGCAAAAATGTGCCAGGATGGTGTAAACAATACAAATGATTTTCAGTGGCTGTCACAGCTCAGATATTACTTTGAAGACAAAAGGACAATTGTGCGAATGATTACCACCAGTATTGACTATGGATATGAGTACCTGGGTAACAGCGGGCGACTCGTCATTACACCTCTCACTGACAGATGTTACAGGTAAGTTCATGAAAAGCACGAAAATTGAATGGAGAGTCGACGACTGCAAGACTAAATTGTATTTTTTTTGGTGCTAGGGAACTTTCCATGCCTGTATTGCTAACCTTCTCAACTAAAAACGATGAAATTTGCAAAATTTCGATCCTTTTACAACACTGCTCATTGTTAAAATGAGTTTTCAATGAGTGGTGCCTTAGTTGTAGCAGTTTAAATCCACAAACGAAAAAGGCTGCATTCAGGTGAAATCCTCAGTTTAGTGTGATTAAATATAGAGTGATCATAAAAATGAGCGCTTGACATACGCTGCAACGTATGACGTAGTACTTATTTTGAGCCCTGAGGTCTTGTAAAATAATGACAGGCGTGTAGTGCAAGGTTAAGGTTACAATAATCGTCTTTCTTATGCAGAACTTTAATGGGTGCTATTAAACTAAATCTGGGTGGAGCTCCTGAAGGACCAGCTGGAACAGGAAAAACTGAGACCTCTAAAGATCTGGCCAAGGCTGTCGCTAAACAGGTTTGTTTTACTTGAAATTGTAGAGCCCACTTTCTCAGACGGAGCTTCCCTTAGTAAATTAAATGAGTCAAAGGCGTCAAAAGATTTACCTTTTTATGTTTGGTTGTCATTTTCCTACATGAAGGTTTGTTAATTACGAGTGTTTAAGTCAGAAAACTTGAAGTTTCTTGATGATGGTAAATTCAGTTTTTCATATCCGCGAAATTCCCAGAGAAGAACGAACCTAATCTGGGCTTTGCTAATTACTGTGCACACCTGGAGTTGCTGTCTGCTTAGATAACGTTTTTAAGAACATTGGACAAACGCTTGGACATAGATTTGATCTACAGAAAAAGACTTTTGTAGTATGATGAATATACGATTTGCTTTCATCACTGCTTTCTACTCATTATATGCAGTGCGTGGTGTTTAACTGCTCGGATGGACTGGACTACAAGGCAATGGGAAAGTTCTTCAAAGGACTAGCTCAAGCCGGTTGCTGGGCCTGTTTTGATGAGTTCAACAGGATTGAGCTGGAGGTTAGTGATATCAAGTCAACATATCATAAGCGATTTTTCGGTCGTTTCACGTACGGTCTGTTCGCGTACGTCTAGAGTCGATTCGCCTACGATTCATATGTTGAAGCTCTTGTTCCTGATCCTTGCAGCCTAAAAAGATAACCATACAACAGCCAACTTCGATGCGATTGTCTAGAGAAGCATCGCGCTAAAACACGATAGTTGAAATGTTTAAAACTTGATTATCGGAAACTGGTCGTTTACGAACTGCAGAATGTGAGAATCATATTTTGTTAAAATTGTTTTAAAATTGTTGTAATGATTGTCATAGTACGCGAAAGGATTTTAAGATGTAGGCGAACTGACATATTAGACGTAGGCGAATCGATTCTAGACGTAGGCGAACAGACCGTAGGCGAAACGACCGCAATTCCATTTTTCGCACTTAAACATTTTCAAGACCACTGAAACTTGTATTTTGAATTTATTCATCTTCATTAAGCGAAGCTAAGACTTTTTATCCACTGATTGGTTTCTTTGATGCTGAAGTTTCAACGTGATTAAATACCTTTTGAATTGATATTATTTTGGACAAGGCGATCGATTAAGACTTTCATTTGACGTTATTTTGACAGGTACTGAGCGTAGTAGCGCAGCAGATTCACACGATTCAGAAGGCCATCGCGGACAGGAAGCAAAAGTTCATTTTTGAAGGAACAGAACTTGTTCTCAATCCAACTTGCACAATGTTTATCACCATGAATCCTGGTTATGCAGGACGACAGGAGCTACCGGATAACCTTAAGGTATGATACTTTGTCAGATCGAGTTCATCGTAACTCGCCCAAGTTCGCGTCTTTGAGACGTGGCCATTAGGGACCTTACGAAACTACGACAGCAACGGCTACTTCAAAAAGCAATAGGTTTAGTTAGCAAAACAAAAACTCTGCACGTGCATCACGATTTTTTCAAATTTTAATTTTTTTTGAGGACGGGAACGGCAAGGCGATAAATTCTACCATCTCTGTCTGAACTTGGGCGCGGCCCCCTCTCCTCAGCTCCAACATAAATTCCCTTCTTTTAAGTAACTGTGCGACTTGGAATAATCGCGAAATGGTTGGATAGGATGCGGAGTCTATCTGATTTTTCAGCGAGGTTGTCATGGACGTCGCCGTTGTCTGATCGTAAGGTTCCTGTTTTGCAGTTGTCTGTGCAACTGGATCGTTGTTTTGTCGAACTGCACTGTGGGACTGTTATGGCGGGAAAATTTTGACCCAGTTTCCTATGCAACTTCGGTATAGTCATCAAAGAAACGATATCGTCCCTCAAACAGTGTCATAGTTCAATTCGAGTACAGCACCATGACAGATAAAGAGCAAAAGGAGTCTTTGTCACCTTGACCTTCGTTCGAGTGGGTTCTGGGTTAGTAAACAAGTTGCACTTTTATGAAACCCAGTGACCGGCGAATCAGACGAACCCATCTTGGTCGGCTTTGAAGATGTCAGTGCTGCAGCGTACAGGATACGAAAAGGAATTAAAAAACATCGACCGAGTTCCACACGCGCTTGCAGTGTATATAACCCAGTCATTCGGAACTTGATTGCTTAGTACGGTCGAACCTTTGCACAAGGGCCAGCTTGTGAATCGATCTTGTGTCCGCTATAGGGAGGAATCCATGGTAAAGAGGCTACACTAAGAGTGAGTGCATCCGCCGGGAAAAACAAAAGTAGCCGTTGTGAAGAATAAGCACTGAGTTAGTAGAGATCCCACTGTATTGCTTTGGGCATCTTTCTTCTGTCCTTTTGCGCGCATGCTCCAAACCCAGTGCATAGATGGAAGCCATAACGTAATAATTGTGTTGAATCGTTTGTTTTTCAATGTAGGTTCTCTTCCGCACTGTGGCCATGATGGTCCCTGATTACGCCTTAATCAGTGAGATCTCTCTGTATTCCATGGGATTCTTAGATGCTAGAAGGTAATCTTTTCTTTTACTCTGTAATTCCATTATTCTCTTAACAAGATGTTAGTCCTCTGCTGGTTAAAATGGATATATGTTGGCGTAGTGTACACATTTGATAATAAATTAAACTTGTAAACTCTGTTTACTTCCCCTAGAACCATAGTGCACGTACTGTACATGTGACTTGGCGTCTGTTTGTTTGTTTTAAAATAGTTTGGCACAAAAGATTGTTGCAACATATCAGTTGTGTTCGGAACAGCTCTCTTCCCAGTCCCATTATGACTATGGCATGAGAGCGGTCAAGTCTGTGTTAACCGCCGCAGGGAATCTCAAGCTTCGCTATCCGGACGACGATGAAGCTGAGCTTATGCTAAGAGCTGTGCTCGAAGTGAATCTCGCCAAATTCTTGGCACAGGTAACTGTGCTTTTTTGTCTTTCTATTATTTATTAGCTTGCTCGCAGGCTAGCCTCGAGTCATTTCCTTATGATTCTTCACGGTACCTGGAAAGGTATAACAATCATTCTAATGGTGGTCATTTAGTTGTAAGCACCCTTACAATCCTAACATTTACACCAGGGTCACCCCCTCACTTTGCCATAACCCTCCCCCCCGTCGCCATGCAGGTCCTTTATTGAACTATAAATGTCAGTATAAATGTAATTTGATTCCCTTGAGACACCTAACAGACCGTAGAAACTCGTTGACCAAGTGTTCGTTCATTCCAGATCGGTTGCAAATAAAATAAAAGCCGTTTTTAGGTAAGGAGAAAACCGTAGTGTACGGAAAAAAAACACTCAAACGTGGTTGAAAACAAACAGCAAACTTAACCCACATATGAACACCAAGTCGAGTCAGACCCCAGTCGCGGAAGGCGAGTCATCTTACCGCTAAGCCACCGTTGCTTCCTGCATAATCCTTAGCATGGGATGTTTATTCTCTTTTTGCTTTATAATTTTCAGGATGTTCCTCTGTTCGAAGGCATCATCTCGGACTTGTTTCCTGGCACCAGCTGGCCGAGCCCTGATTACGGAGTTCTGATGGATGCTCTTCGAGAAAACTGCAAGATACGCAACCTACAGTCCACAAAGTGGTTCCTCAAGAAGATCATTCAGGTATGTTCTCACTTGTCATCCATTGAACATCGCATATTAGACAGAAAATTCCTGGACACCGAAAATATTATTCTTAACTTTTTGGTAAGCTTTAAATAAAGGTGGATTTTCTCTGTCGCGTAATTTTTAGGTGCGTAAATAAAATAGAGGCATTGTGTAGAAGGTCATGCGTAAACGTAAAAGTTGAACCTCGATCAACTTTTACTTGTACGCGTAACCTTTCATACAATGCCTCTATTTCATTTACGCACGTAAATTTTACGTCCGTTCGCACGGAAAAAATACGCGACAGTGGCAATCAACCCTTAGGGTTAAATTCTAAGTAGTCGATGGGTCGCCTTTAATCTTTTTCCGTAGGTTTATGAGATGATGATTGTCAGACATGGCTTCATGATTGTTGGTGACCCACTGGGTGGAAAAACAATGGCATTCAAGGTAAATTTGAATGTTTTCTTTATGGTGTGATGAACATTCGGAAAGGCTTTTTATAAGCAAGCGCCTGTTCTCTGATATAAATTTTGCGTTGTTGGTTTTGTTTAGGTTCTTGCGGATTCAATGTCTGATCTTCATAAAGGAGGATACCCCCATCAAAGAGTAAGCATTTTGCAATCAGAGACACTTTACTGTAAGACATTTTGCGCCCCTCATTTTTCCGTCGAATTTATCTTAAAATCTGTAATTTCCCTGATATCCTAGATGTCTCAGCGTGGTAAAACTAAGAGGAGTACGCTAGTTCTACATGCTTGAACTAGCGACACACGGCAGAATAGAGGCTTTAAGCAGTCGTTCTCTATGTAGTTAGACCCTTAAACTTTTAGCAGTGAGAAACCTGTTTTCGTGTGTTCTATTGAGTTGAAATAGTTATGCATTTTAGTGACCGTCGTTGATAACTAAACTATCCAACAAGTAGTATGTAGAGAGCATTTGGAACTGTTCACAGGTAGCAGCTAGATCGTTCTCATTCCAGCAATATCAGTGTGGATATGCAATGCAATGCCTTCATCGATTGTCTTATCCGAAAGCTGACAAGCGAGTGACAATGAAGAGAATAGTCGCTCGCGATCTGTTTCTTTGCTTGGTGCTTGTTGCTTTTGCCAAACCAACCAAAAGCAGCGTGCTTTCCCTTCTTTTTCTAAACCAATCAAACTAATTAATCCAGCTTTGCTTTGCTTGATTTGTTTGTGTCACGTGTCTTTCAGGTTTAGTCCTCTAGAGCTAACACGAAAATTCGTTTTGATTTTCTTCTGTAAATTTTTCTAGGTGATTTATAAGATCATCAACCCCAAGTCGATAAGCATGGGTGAACTCTATGGCTGCTTCGATCCAGTTTCCCACGAGTGGTCGGACGGTGTGTTAGCCAACTCCTTTAGAGAGCATGCGTCATCAACTACAGAGGAAAGAAAATGGCTGATCTTTGATGGACCTGTTGATGCAGTTTGGATTGAAAACATGAATACTGTGCTTGACGACAACAAGAAAGTACGTCTGGGCCGAATGCGCTTAAAATGCCTCTTGAACAAACAACTAGAATTAGATCGACAAATTCCCAGGCTAAGCTTGAAGATTCCAAGAATAATTGCCCACTTAAGAAGTAGTTGATTTTGTTTGCTAAAATCGTGCAGTTGACATGACAACAGGTAATTTTACCGAAGCGGTGAGCAAAAAAACTCGTGGCTCTTAGAGAAAATAATTGATCCACTCTGAAATAACTTTTACAGGTAGCAGTGGTCATGTCCTCTTTTCTTTTGTTGCCCTTAGTCAACTGTTCCTCGCTGTATTTTTAGTAAACTGGTAAGTACATGATAATGATAAGAAAAGTAACTTGAATTATCGTTTTAACCTTTTACTTTGTTTTTTGCTTTTTGTTTTGCGACAGTTGTGTCTGATGAGTGGTGAAATCATACAGATGAACAACAGGCAGAGTTTAATCTTTGAACCGGCTGATCTGGAACAAGCTTCTCCTGCCACTGTTAGTCGATGTGGTATGATCTATCTGGAGCCTCACCAGGTGAGACACGTGGCCTTGGCAGCGTAGGTTTCTCATTCTTAAAAGTCAAGTTATACTCAGCAGCCTTACGTTTCTTCACGTTCTTCATCTTTCAAATCAAACATCACACAAAACCAATACCTCCTTGAATTTTTTATTTTGTCCAATTAACCTTATAAGGAAATAATTTTCATGTTTTGCTTCCCATCAAAGCAACACCTTAGTTTCTTTGAAAAATAAACCTTTTCCCCAGTTAAGTATTTTCTTTCTGTTCTCTTATTAGCTTGGATGGGAACCTTTGATGGAGTCTTACCTGAACATACTTCCCAAGAGTCTGACCGCTGAGCATTTGGAGACTATCCGGGCGCTGTTTATGTGGCTCATGCAACCGTCTTTGTGTAAGTTATA
This sequence comes from Porites lutea, assembly GCF_958299795.1. Classification (NCBI taxonomy): domain Eukaryota; kingdom Metazoa; phylum Cnidaria; class Anthozoa; order Scleractinia; family Poritidae; genus Porites; species Porites lutea. The sequence continues at coordinate 12,040,911 of NC_133206.1, forward strand.
GCTAGAGCAACTTTGAAGTGTGATGTTGTATTTTTGTGACAATTTATTCACTCTATGTATGACTTAATGGTTTACACAATTGTATTTCGTTAATGACCATGCGATGAATTATGAATGCGCTTAGAAAAGTTTTTCGGTGAAGATGTATAACCTAGAGTTTGTATGGACCGAGAAAGCGAAGCATTATGTGGGCTAAAAAGCCTTGTCGTGCGGAAGCAAAGCAGGTGATCCTGAGCGGATAACATATCTCCATCATGCCGGCTCGTGTAGCATAAATCACAGAGCAAGGTTTCTTCCATCGTTTCCCCGCGCTTTCATTCATATGTTAAGAGTGTTTCAATATCGTCTGATGTTGATGATTTTCTGATTTTCTTTTACATTAATTATCAGCTTTTCTCCGCCATGAGTGCAAATTTTTCATCCAAACATCTGATATGCACCTGGTGAATTCTTTTATGAATTTGTACTCGTGTCTGTTGGACGAGATAGCTGCGCAGGAGCATGCTGAAGGAGCTGACAGGATGTCTAGCTCACAGGTATGTATACGTCATCATCACGTGATGTACTTGTCCTGTTTGAAACTGTTATAAACACTGTTGTCAGTTTTCTCTCAAATTCAGGATTGCCATGAAAATAGCACTTCCATTAAGTCTTTCGTATTGTACGTTATGCCATGTTATGTGACGGGTTTCAGTTATCTTCGCTTGCAAGATGCGGCCGCTTAAGATTGAACTTTGGGTTTCAGTCAGACTGATGTTGGATCCATTGAACTCAGGAACAGTAAGGGTGACCGAGTGCATTGTTACTCGATGAAGCACTTCCCTAACGTAGAGAAACTTGTTAACGAACCCATGCAACCCGAGCTCTTGCACTGAGTGCAGTTTTATATGGCATGAAGTACTGAGGGGAATTACCACCTCCCCGAAAAGGATACTAGTCTATGTCAGGGGTATCCCCAGGGGTTGATGGCCTTGACTTATACACTTTGTTGGAGAGAAACAAGGTAGACCAAAGTTTTTTGTCCAAGGAAACAACATAATGGTTTGAAACCAAACCACGGATCAGACAGACCATTACGTCTGCAATTAACGCTGTGCGCGAGTTTTACTGTATATCATTTAATAACCTTCCGATTGCAGATCACAAACTGGCTTCAAGGCCTGTTTATCTTTGCCATGGTTTGGTCCATTGGTGGTACCATAAACGGAGACAGTCGAAAGAAGTTTGATGCGTTTTTCAGATTGCTGATCAGCGGAACAGATAAAGATCACCCTAAGCCCAACAACATTAAGATGACAAAGGTAAAGAAATGTTGTTAAACTCCTAAACCCATAGTTTTAATTGCTTACTTCATCTTTTGTAAAACTTGTATTTAAAATTGAATAATAGTTTAACCAGCCATGGATATTGTATACGTTTCAGAAAGCAACAGAATTTAACCAGTGCTTGTTTGAAGTTTTTTGGTCCATTAATCGACAGTTATCGATGGCAAATTTTCACCTAATAAACTTTGTTATTTTTGTTATTCAAATTTTCAACGTCAATGAAATTTAACTGCTTTTTTCGTCCTGCAGCAAAACGTGTTTCCCGACCGTGGTACTGTGTATGACTTCTATTTTGTAAAACAAGCCAGCGGTTCATGGAACAACTGGATTGAGAGAGTGGACAAAGCTAAGAGCGTCATCCCCAAAGACGCCAAGGTAACGCGCATTCTCACCCTTTTTTTAACGTAGAAAAGAAAGTTCTTGTGATGGTTTGCTAGATACCGTGTCTAGAAAAAAAGGTCACTTAAGCAATCTTATGCTAATAGTTAAATTCCTTTCTGATGGTCTCCTTGAGGACAGTTTGCGATCACCTTCCGACGTATGAAAGTTTTACTGCAGATTTCAGCGATTGAGGAGAGTAATTTGTGATTGCCGTGTTTGTGCGCTGCTTAACTTTGTGACTGGTTTAAAATCTAATGCCACCCTCTCGACCAATCAGAAGAAAGTCCCTAACGTATGCAGACACTTGCCCGCTTTTACTCTCTAGGGTTTTCCCGCGTTTCCAGCTGGCTGCATGTATTGCTCTGAGCTTTGATTGTTTCATCAGATATTCTTTATCGCATTTTATGATCGGCCTTGAGTGATTACTACGACGCTGTGAAAAATTTTGCTTCGCTTCTGGTTGTTCTGATCCTAAACCTCTAAGCACTGACTAGACTTTGGAAAAAGTTCTTTGTCCTATCAAGTATGACCTGCGGGACAGAGGTGGCCTCTCGCGACCTCGTGGCTTGCTTAGGGCAGTTATGCGACCTGAAAAGCTCGCTCCGTTTGCATTAAAGCATTCTGTTACAAGTGAAACGCGTAAGATATAATTGCGGCAAGTTTAATAACCTACCGTCAACTGGAAATGCTGATAAACCATCGACTTGACTATAAAGCCTTAAAATGGGTATTGTTAACCTGAAGATTTCAATTTTTGTTTGACAGGTCAGCGAACTGATGATTCCGACAGATGAAACTGCGCGTCAGATGTTTTTCTTGGAAGCATTTCTAACTCACAACAAGCCATTACTGTTCATCGGTCCAACTGGAACAGGAAAGTCAGCCATCACCAACAACTACATCATTGGAATGCCGAAAGAGAAGTACGATCTTTTTGAACAATTGTAATCGATCGTATATATTAAAATAATTATTATTTTAAAGTTATCATCTCTCGTTTTATGTTGCCACACTATATTCTGGTTTAAAACCTTGCCGCATTTTTTAACCAATAAGAGTTGATACCTATGGCTTATTGCCCCAATTTCAGAACATGTATGCGACGCTTTTCTGGGGAGTCGCCTCTATTTGGTTGATTATTTTACTCGATGCGTTTTATTTCCAATGAGGTAAGTCCCCTGCCAATATCAAACGAATTAAATTGTGCAATCAGCAGACAGAGCAAATAAGGGCAATAACGACTTGATTTTTGTTCTCAGAGCTGGGATTATAAGTTGCCTGTTGATTGCTTTGGTTTGAATTAAACTGCTTTTCTTCGTATTCCTTTTCTTTAAGGTATCTTCCAATCAACATAAACTTTTCAGCTCGCACCAGTGCAGGTCAGACTCAAGACATCATCATGGCTAAGTTGGACAGGTAATCTGAACATTTCTTTTGTGCACTTGTCTTCAAATGACAACCTCACTTTTTTTGTTACTATCTTTATCGATAATTTTAAAATTTACTGATCATTCTCACGCGTAATGGCTTCTATAACAGGCGTCGCAAAGGAGTATACGGACCCCCTCCAGGCAAGAGGTGTGTTGTGTTTGTGGACGATCTCAATATGCCTTCCAAGGAAAAGTATGGTGCCCAACCTCCAATTGAATTGCTGAGACAGGTGAGACGAAAACGCTATACTCAAAACCAGATTGGAATTGTACTTGATTATATTTCCATCCACATTAGCTAAATCTCATTGTAATGTGCATTTTTATGCACTGTTTCACAGTTGCAGAACACGCGGTTCACTTTCAAAAGTTGTTTCGTGCCATTCTCTTATGGGACGATTGTTGTGAAAACTTTGTATTTACTTTAGCTGTTATTTGCGTCGATTATTTGTTGAAGTAATTTATCAAATGTTCTTTTTAGTGGATTGATCATTCTCACTGGTACGATCGGAAGGATACATCCAAGCTGGAGCTCATGGATATGGTAGGTTCAGTTTTACCGATATACAAACGTTTTCTCCCAACCAACTAGTGACGTGCGCATTCAGAACGTAGACGCTGCTCTTGTATTTCCTGTGGAGTTTGGATGGTTTACACCGTTCGCATTTGTTGAGATTGGCTGGTGTAACTACTGAGTTTGGGTTTTATGCAACTCAATCGAAGATTGTTCTTTAGATGTCCTTTGGCCATGTCACGGCTGTAGTAAGGAGTTTCTGTAAGATTTGCGTGTGGAGCTTGGTAGCTTTTGAAGTATAAAATGTGTCATTGCCTTAATGGTAACTAACTCAGAGGACTCGCATCTCTTTTGTCGCCTGCTACATACAGTGGAACCTCGATTTAACGAATGGGCAAGGGACTGGAAAAATATGTTCGCTATAACGTGGTCTCGTTATGTCGATGGTTTTTTTCCATATATTTCACTGTTACTGGGGCGGAGAATATGGTCCGTTATATCGAGGACTTCGTTATCTAGAAGTTCGTTACACCAAGGTTCTACTGCATCACAATAAATACTCTATGAATTCCCATTCGTGTCTTGGTGAAGACAGTTTATCATATTTGATTGTGATTTCTTCTGTTTCCAGTTATTCGTTTCTGCCATGGGTCCCCCCGGTGGGGGCCGTAATGATATCTCAGGCCGGTTCACACGTCATCTCAATATCATATCAATTGACTCGTTTGATGACAACACCATGACCAAGATTTTTACATCCATCGTGGACTGGCATTTTGCCAAAGGATTCGATGCGTCCTTCGGAAGACTGGGAAAGGTGAGCTTGTAAACAAAAATGGGTGATCGTAAGATTAACACGCCTTTGTAGGCTTGATATCGTCGCTGTCGATAAAATAGCTTCGTAGGTAGCCTGCGAGCAAGCTCTCTATTTAGGGCTCGCTTTGCTCGCCATAACTGAAGACGAGCTTTCTCACAGGTTAATTCGGAGGTGAAACCAAAAATGTAGTTGTTACTGCACGACAAATTTAAATTGACAGTGTGTCCCGGATGATATCTCGTTTTGTCATTGGTATGGGTGTATTCGAGTGTGACGTCATTTTACCTTACAATGACCAGAGGTCGGGCAAAATGTGCGAACTATGACGCTATAGTAAACCGGTTTTACAATAAAGCCGCTCCCTTTTAGGAAGTGAGAGAGGTGTGAACGAGAAATGATGGTTAAATTGAGGAATTTGTAAGAAAGTTCCTTACATCTTGGGATAATCCAGACAAATGATACACTCTTCTTTGATAGCTTGAGAGGTCATTAGCGCGAATATTTTATTATCGTTATGTTACTTCAGCAGGCTTAAAGAGCACCCTTTCCACATTTTGTTCCTTTTGCAGATTCTTGTCCAAGCAACAATGCACGTGTACAAGGCTGTTGTCGAGAAATTTCTGCCAACTCCCAGCAAATCACACTACGTGTTTAACTTGCGTGACTTCGCGCGTGTCGTGTTTGGTGTTCTTCTCGTTCCTTCCACGCATCTTCAGGAGGGCGACAAGTTAATTCGCCTGTGGATTCACGAGGTTTATCGAGTGTTTTACGACAGGCTCATTGACAACAACGATCGAGTGATGTTCTTTGAAATGATGAAAGAAACGACAAAACAACAGTTTAAGAAAGACATGGATAGCTTACTGGACCATATTGTACCAACAGGACAGAAACTCAAGGACGATCACATCAGGTCAGAAAAATTGAAATAGACTGCATGCAAGATAAGAAAGACCACAGTATTTTGTACCAGCCTTCATTTTTTCATCAATTCTCTGTCTTGATCAGAGTGAAAAGAATTCTCTGTTTAGCTTTCAAATGAGATTCGGCCGGAGATTAAGGGCAAGAAAAACCGGTTCTTCACTCCTTTTTGATGACCAGTAAGGTATATTGGTTTATAACAACTACTTGAAACACAGTACTAAACCGTGAGAGATGAATTGTCGTGTTGATATGCGCAATAAAGAAATAAACTAAATTAAAAAACAACTACGGTTGGGGAGGGAGAGGTGCCCTATGAATTTTAGAATGGCTGTATGCCGCTAAAACGTCAAGACGTTAATCTATACTTGACAATATTCAGCTGCGTTTTGCAACCTTAGTCTACACCAGCTCGTGGCCAGCGAGACGCAGCCCCAGACAATGTTGCTGAGATACCTCACAAGACTTAGTTACTTTTTTATTGTTATTGCAGTTATTACGGATATTATTTTTTGCTTCATAATAAACGACGATCCAATTTGTAAGATAGGAAAAAACTTTTTACACACAGGCTGTCGATTCCATCGCGCAATCTTTATCAAGTAATAGATTTGGGCCCAAATTTATATCACCATGACCGGATAAAGTAACTTTAATTTCGCTAAGATTTTTTGCTTCATTTTGCCACTGCCTCCTTGACAACTTTGGTTGTTTGTTATATTTTTCAGGAGTTTGTTTTTTGGTGATTACATGAATCCCGATAGTCCTGAGAGAATCTATGATGAAGTCACGGATTTATCTCAACTGACTTTACAGATGGAAGGGTGGGTTTCATATCTACTACATAGCGCTCAAAAGCTGTCATGTCACTGTTAAGAGTATAGCGATTGTTCAGTGAAATTATTAAGTGGGTTCTAATATTAGCTACTCCTTTATAACTTTACTTAATACTTTTGACGCTACAAGCCGCTAACCGTCTTACCCGGGCCCCTGAAATAAAAACGTAAAAAGAACTGTTGAAATGATTTCTTTTGCATGTTAGAACGTCAGACACTACATTTCAAATCACCTTATACAGGAAAGCAGTACTTTGAAGTTTCCACGCGAATAATTGCATTTTAAGATTTAAAAAACCCCTCAGAATTTCCTGTTGTGGCCCATCTATCCGTCTTTTCAGTAGTTAAGTGGGAACGGTACATAGGAATTGAAAATGTAAGTTACGATAAAGCTTTGGCGATTGTCTTTGCTCGGTCACGGGAGTCTATCCCTGACTCGATGGGTTCGGCTCTTGCTGCAATTATGAACAAATTGTGTTTTTCAGGTATTTGGATGAGTTTAACCAGATGAGTAAGACGCCCATGTCGCTTGTGATGTTTAAGTTTGCCATTGAACACATCTCACGAGTCGCTCGAGTGTTGAAACAGGACAATGGACACGCCCTTCTTGTTGGTGAGTACAGCTCGTATTAATCTCTCCAATTGTTTCTCAAACTAGTCTCCTTTCCTTTAGATCCGTCCTGCATCACCCCTTTCCATTTCTTTTCCTTCACGTTTCTCCACAAAGCTGGGGTTCGTTGGCTAGAGCCCCATCCAAGCCACGTGAAAGTCTAGCCGTTTGCAGGGCAAAGGAAGTACCTTCATTTCTCAGTTATTTTAAGACCCTGAGTATTAGTCCAGCCTCGGGAATCGAACCCACGACCTTTGCGCTGCAGCCAAGAGCTCTACCGACTGAGCTAATCCTGCCTTGGCCAAGTACTTAGATAAGTTTTAGAAGAAAGTAAATTGCGCAAAATCCACCACCCACCGGGTTTTGGGGCCGCTCAGTCAAGTCGTTAGTCTATTCCTTTCTAATGCGTGTTATTCATAAAAAGTGGACTTTATTTTGTGCTCAGGTATCGGAGGAAGTGGTCGACAGAGCGCCACGCGCTTGGCCACTTTTATGGCGGACTACGATCTGTTCCAGATTGAAATTACACGAAATTACACCAAGAATGAGTGGAGAGAAGACGTCAAGAAGGTAGCTGTCACTGAAATTCTTGCTATTTAGTCACAGCAAATGTGCGTAAATAATTTGTGATCTTCTGCCTAAGTTCTTTGATGTTATTATACAGAACGAACAAAAGCCCTAAGATTGTTGCAAGAGATTTCAGAGACTTGTTGAAAACACCAGAAATATGTTTAAATAACGTAATTTAGGGTTTGAGAGTATAGACAGAGGTGAAAGTAGTGTTAGTTGCAGAAAGTTGCTACAATGAGTAGACATTATTTTGAACATAAAACTCTACAACAGTACTATTCACACTAGAACCTCTGTAGAGAAAATGTCGCTACAGAGGTTGTAATTTCCATGTGTTTCTATTTCCCTTTTAAGATAGGCTCTATATCAATTTAATTGAAGATTTTACTTACTAAAGTAGGTGGTGAAATCGCTCTCGTGAGTGAAAGGGTTGATAAAATTATTTTACAGATGTTGATCAAAGCAGGTGTGGACGGCAAGGCGACTGTGTTTCTGTTTAGCGACAATCAAATTAAAGAAGAGTCGTTTGTGGAAGACATCAACATGATCCTTAACACTGGTGATGTACCCAACATATTTCCTGCTGATGAGAAAGCTGATGTCATTGAAAAGATGCAAACTGTGGCCAGAGTTGAGGTGAGAGAAAAAAATCACTCCGGTGTGCTTGATTGAACAACTCCGCTTTCTCGACTTACACTTTGTAGAAAATTCCATACCCAAATTGGCTCACAAAGACGCCGAATTCTTCGGCGTTTTTCATGCTTACTACAGTCAAGGAAAGCGAGGGGATGTTGCGAAATGTGCAGGGAAAACCTTGGCTCGTGGAAAAGTCAGGGCGTCTTATTTTCCGGTTGCCACAAGGTTTCGTGGTTAAAGCACAAATTTACATCCCTGAAAAACATTTTTAGCTCTCTAAATTTGATCCTTTTAATCTTGGACAAAAAAATATTGTTCCCACGAAAACCGCGCTAAGATCGAAAATGATTATCAGGGAAAATCGTTTCAAAAGCCCCGATAATTAAAAAAAAAAAAAACGTTTTAGCTAAAGACTTTTGATTTTCCTCAGTAAAAACTTCAGTTCATTCAGAGTATTCTAATGCGCGCGCTTTACCAAGCCTGTTTGTTACGTAATTCTCCAAATTTTAACACTTGCAATTTCTTATTCACTGTCAAGTGCAGCGAGCGTGTATTAACTTTGATTACTTCTGAGCTTGTTGTTTTGTGTCCTGTGGTATTTGTCCTACCGAACTGAGTAACTTTGTCGTCTCTTTGTTTTCAGGGCCGTAAAATTGAGTCTACACCGCTAGCTATGTACAACTTCTTCATCGAGCGAGTCCGAGCTAATCTACACGTGGTGTTAGCAATGAGTCCCATTGGTGATGCCTTCAGAAGCCGAATGAGAATGTTCCCTTCTCTCATCAACTGCTGCACTATTGACTGGTTTCAGGTAAAGCTGCATTTTATAGTAACCTTGTAAGTTTGCCCCCACTTCCATCTATCTTCCTTACGTGAAGTTGACTCCCGCTTTGGTCAACTCAGCACGAGCATTTGTAGCACACTTCGAAACATTTGCTTCTCTTTCCAGTCAGTTTTTTTTCTATGGAGGAGCCTTTTGTTTTACCATGTAGGCAATTTTTAACTGTAATAAGGTCGGATTTCACTGATAGTGAGTTTGTTGTTGGTGATTTGACTATCGTTTAGAATATGCGTGTAAGTTGACGATTTTCCAGGTAAATATTTCCGATCCAAACGCGAGTTGTTAGGACCGGCGAATCGCTAACGGGCGCAATGACCTCTAACTATACGTATAAATATCTGATGTTGTTAGGCTTGGCCTGAGGACGCTTTAGAGATGGTGGCGAATAAATTTCTGGAGGAAGTTGACATGGCGCATGAAGTGCGGAAAAAATGTGTGTTCATGTGCAAGTATTTCCATGAGAGCGTCAGAGAGCTGTCGGACAGGTGAGTCACATGGCTACCCCGACTATTTGTTTTGTCCATGAATGTCAATAACCCCCATCTCCAGTTGACACGTGTTTTTGACTGTTAAAAGTGTTAGTTGAGGAAATCATTTTATGGATATCCTCTTGATTTCGTCTTTCCAGGAAATTTTCTGTTAAAGGATAGTAATGCAATTTCGTTTATGTGGTCGCATCGTAGGATTTCGCCCATAGTTAGAGCCGATTTACATGTCTCCAGAAGTTAGAAGTCCAGAAACATACTTTCAGTCCGTTAATGATTATAACCACACGCCTCGAAGAACCTTTACTATATGTATTTAGTGGCTGGATAAGGATAATCGCTCAATGTAACGAATTGAACTAAGTTGACTCTAACGGTAAAAGATGTTTCCCTTTTTCACCTCTTAAAGTAGCCAGCAGCTAATAACAATACTTAATCAGACTTGATGGTTATGAGAGAGCAGGAAATGATCACCGAGAAAAAGTGTCTCGATTGTTAAAGAAACTCTCCACATAAATACCACATAAAAGAACTTGGCTAATATCCAGCCATTTTAACCTCATTCTTGGGCCATAACGCATATGTACCTTTGTTCATACAGCTTCTATCAGTCCCTGAGGCGCCGTAATTATGTAACGCCCACTTCGTACCTAGAACTTATCATGACCTTCAAAAAGCTTCTGGACATCAAACGCCAAGAGATTATGACTCTTAAGCAACGTTACGTCACTGGTCTGGAGAAACTGGACTTTGCTTCATCACAGGTGTCCGTCATGCAACAGGAGCTTAGTGACCTTCAACCGGAACTGATCAAAACTTCCGCCGAGACGGAAAAGTTGATGGTCAAAATTGAACAAGATACGGTTGAAGTAGAGGCTAAAAAGGAGGTAAGAGCTTGGTAGATTCGTCCGATGTTTTTGGTGCAAATTTAGAGTCAGTGTCTACTGAGTTAGTTCAATTTTTCCTTTTATGTCTGATAACTCTGTAGTAATTTCATTCTTTGTTTTTTCCCTTTTTACTTACAATCAGTATGAATTGTAGTATTTGCATTTAGTAGAATTTATTTTATCGTTAGCACTACCCGCTTCAGCTCTCGCTATACGCGAGTACTGTAAGTTTTTCATCAATGTATTATTGAAGTTATGAATAAATTAAATTTAAAATGAATTGAAATGAAACAAAACCTTTCAACTTTAAGTGGTTCAAAAAAAATATTTGCGATCAAGTGTTACTAAAACGGAGAACGAGGATCGGGGAACGGAAAAATGAAAAATGGGAACAATACAGAATTGGAAATGAAGTTACTTATAGGGCTTGGGTTCAACTTAGGTTTTGTGTCTTTTTTTTTCATTTCCCGATCCCAGTGCTTGTTCCCCGCTCCCCTTTCCCCATTTTAGTAACATCCGGTCGTGAAGAGGAAAAGTGTTCGAAGTTTAAAAGAAAAATTAAGATGCGAAGTCAGGGTAAGAGATGTGCACTCTATTTTCGTTAGAACTTTGGTTCGGTATCAATTGAGAGTCAAAGAACCGAAAGTAAAGTTACTATGTGACCAATGAAAAGGAACGCAAATAGTCAGTGAACCAACAAAAATGTGAAGTGGACTTCAGCGCGGGAAAGCGCGTGTAAGGACGAGATAATTGTTTCGGTTCCTTAGTGGTTATTGGTTGAGCAAGTGACGCGAGTTTTTTAGCCAGTCCCCAGGCACGCACGAACCAAACCAAACACAAAATTTCTTCCGACACTGTAAACCTTTTTGAGCTATTACATCCCAACCATGGATGAGCCTCAAATGCAGGGAAATACAAAACTTCTTCATCATTATCCTTGTGCGTTTGCAGGTGGTAGCAGCAGATGAAGCAGTAGCCAGTGAAGCTGCAGCTGTAGCTAAGGGCATTAAGGATGAGTGTGAAAGCGATCTGGCTGAAGCTATGCCGGCCCTGGAGGCAGCCATGCAGGCGCTGAACACCCTCAAACCCAGTGATATCAGTATGGTCAAGACCATGAAGGTATGTTATAGACACTACCGTGCATGAGCAAATGCGTGATAACTGATTTCTTAGATTATAATAAAACAGTAAAATATTTCACCAGTATGACTGACGAGTAGATGCAAATTGGGCTCCCCTTAAATGGGTAACTTTTAATAAGTTTCAGAAGACCAAAAAAATTGGAAAGTCTTGACGGCAGTACCCTAGACTTGGGAGTTCCGTGTAGATCAGATTTTCTATATGCGATGCCGGTCCGCAGCGTCGGAAAACGATTATTTTTCTTTCATAAATGGTGTGATAACTGGATGACGAAACGCAGGTGGCAAAAGGGACAATGAACTACTTTCCACTTCTACAATACGATTCAACCGAAATATTTCGGCTAGATTTATATTACGTTCTATTCAAATTCTTTGGAACTACTTTTTAGTGGTAAAGAAAGTGACAGGAAACATTTAAGCCAATGACATACTAATGTAGCAATGTACATGCAGCCGACTCTCTTAGACAGTGTTGGAACTGGCACTAAGTGTCTGTCCGTCGGTTAAAAGCGAACTGACTGCCGCCATCCTCAGTCTGGAGATTCTGCATCATTCTGAAAGAAGGTTCTGATAGAATGTTTATCCAGCGTTCAGTTCAGTGTGGGTGTTGATGACATGTGCTATTTCTCTCTATAGAATCCCCCTGCAGCTGTGAAGCTGGTCATGGAAGCTGTTTGTATTATGAAAGGAATAAAACCCGAGAGAAAACCCGATCCCTCGGGTTCGGGACGCATGGTGGAGGACTTCTGGGGACCATCACAGAAGATGCTTGGAGACTTGAAATTCTTGGAGTCCTTGAAAGTTTACGACAAGGATAACATTCCAGCCGCCATTATTAAAAAGATCAGAGAGAAGTGAGTTGTGAAAATGCGCTGTTACCCCTCCCGCACGAGAAATAGGAGAAAGGGCAGACTTCCCGTAGCTTATGCCATTCACTGACGTAATTTTACACGTCAAATTTGTTTCTCTGATGTCGCATTTCAGCCTGTGAGGTAAAACTGAAAAAGACGTAGATATATAGTTGTTTGGTCGCACGGGTACTGAATTCACTAAATAAATGATATCTACCAAAGTCCAAAAGGAAATAAACAATTCCTGCACCACGGCAAAGTAACTAAACGACCATATCGCATAACGCCAGCAAATAAATGTTATTCAGTTGTAGGAACGTCAGTGTTTATGCATGCGTTGTTAACCGTTGAACGCGGTGAAACTTCTAAATTCTTGTCCTGTTATTATGTGTAGAGATGTAAACAATGTTTGACAACTCTATATACACCGAAGTCCCTACGAACACTGCAATAACTTGCTGCGTATCACTTCCCGGCCCATCCCATCTTAAATGAGATTTAATTAGAAGCTATGGTCATATCCGAGTGTTGAAGTGCGTTTCGTCTTTCCTTAGGTATGTGACGAACCCGGATTTTGATCCCAACAACATTCGTTCAGTGTCTTCCGCCTGCGAAGGTCTGTGTAGATGGGTTCGTGCGATGGAGGTTTACGAGAGAGTTGCTAAAGTAAGTTTTAGCCTTGGCAAAATATTTTGTCGTACTCCCTAAATATTACCGTTACAGCTTATACTTGAACGATCCTATTTGAGTTCTTATTTATTTTTGCTCTGTGATCCTCCATTCTTGATTGGGCACCAAGGGTGGTACGGTGGTGAGAGAAGTCGGGTCCCACCAATGTAGTCCCCGTTCGAGACCCGTCGACGCCATATGTGGGTTGAGTTTGTTCTTGGTTCTCCCCTTTGCTCTGTGAGGTTTTTTTCCGGGTACTCCAGTGTTCCCCTCTCCCCAAAAACCAACACTTCCAAATTCCAATTCGATCTGGAACGCACGGACACGTTTAAACGAGCTATTAAGAGCTCCTCTGTGCTCCGTATGCAAACAAATTACAATTGTACAAGGACAGTATAGTCGCGGAGCAGCATCGCTGAAACCTGTTAATTTGACCCGTGTTTCTTTTTTCAGAAATATATTGTATTGTTTGCAATGTAATCTAACATCATTATTATCATTTGAAGGTTGTTGCTCCCAAGAAAGAGAAACTTGCTCAAGCAGAAGCCGAGCTCTCGGTACAAATGGAGAAGTTAAATGCCAAACGAGCTCAGCTCAAAGAGGTTTGTTGTTGCTGTACTATTATTGCCTGTTTGATCGAATCTGTTTTGATCAACCATGTTGATCCAACATCACCGTGTTGGTCCAACATCATCCATAATGCTTGGCCCATCATTGTTGGATGGTGTTGGATCCGTTTGATTGGCTCAATGGTTCTATCTCAAGCAATTTCCAAAACCGTTTAACAAGGGGTCAGACGGATGGAACAGTGTTGGATGAAGTTGAATTCGTTCAAACAGGGCCTTGCTGTTGTTGGTGCGTTTAGAATTTGTTGGACTTACTTCAAAGCGTAATACTGCCGTAACGTTATGAAAAAATGTTATAATGTTTTATCTAAATTACACTAGTAGTACCATATGATGTGTACGAAGACCAATGTAGAGATTGTGCGCATTGATAAATAGCTGAAAGGATCAAGTCTGGAATGAAGTAGAATCCAATCAGGGATTTCACATAAACACTTTAACGGCCCTGACTTTTGAAAAGAGTCAGCCAGTGACTGTGAGATCAAACATGGACTGAAGCGGTAGCATCCTCACTAGTGGACAGTGAGGAAAGCTGGCGTCCGTTATTTATTTTATCACTTCAATCGGTACTGCTTTGGCCAAATGTATTCTTTACATAGCCTCCGTTGATTTATTGAGCTTTTGATGATTTTTTGATTGGTTGTAATCTCGAGCCTCTAATGTTCTATTTCCATCTGTACATTAGTACAGTACGTTCAGGAGTATATTTATTTTTATTTGTTGTTGTTGTTTGGTGTACTGAAATTAGCGGTATTTATCGTTACTGTATTTCGGTTGTCAGCAATAAGAGATTAAAAACTGTTGGTTAATTTGACTGTTCTCCTTTCGCTGCTAGGTTGTCGACAAACTTCAAGCTCTGAACGATGAATTTGACGCCATGACCAACAAAAAGAAAGAACTGGAACACAACATCATGATCTGTGAACAAAAGCTTGATCGAGCGGAAAAGCTGATCGGAGGACTGGGTGGTGAGAAAGATCGCTGGACGGAAGCTGCTCGTGTACTGGGAGAAAAATATGACAGGATCACTGGTGACGTACTTTTGTCCTCAGGCGTTGTGGCTTATTTGGGTCCTTTCACTGTGGACTTCAGGAATGTAAGTTCACATTTGACCTTACTGATCATCCTACACATGCTCGTATTGTCTCTTCCCTGCTATTCATTTTTTTTAAAATTAAAACTGAGCCCTTAAACTGAGGGAACTTCTTTAGTGACTAAACCGCTTAATTCAAGCCAGAAATGACACCCGTCACATGCGGACGACGCAACAAAGAAATCAGAACTGGAAATATATAGCGGTAGCCGGCACAAAGCGAGAGCAAACGCATAGCGCTTTACAGTTGTGTTTGGTTGGCTGGCTTTAACGTAGATCAGTCACGGTTCGGTAGAAAATAAACTTTGCAATTCATACATTCGTGCTTGCTGCATGCATTCATATATTTCTTGTCATTTAGCTATCATGGTAGTAAGAGTGAATCCCGATTTTTATACTGCTCCCGTGAAAAGGGTGATCGTTGAAACCAACGAATTGACTTTCGTCCTTCAATCACTACTAATTTGTGTTGTTTTTTCCTCTTTTGTCATATAGGACTGTATATCAGGCTGGGTAGAACAGTGTAATATAAAGAAAATTCCCTGCTCCGAATCATTCTCCCTGAACGCTACTCTCGGGAGCCCAGTTAAAATCCGCGCCTGGAACATTGCTGGTCTCCCCGTGGATTCATTCTCAGTCGACAACGGGATTATTGTGGATAACGCGCGGCGATGGCCGCTGATGATTGATCCTCAAGGTCAAGCCAACAAGTGGATTAAGAACATGGAAAAAGAAAACAAACTTTCAGTTATCAAATTATCTGACTCCAACTACATCCGCACCCTGGAGAACAGTATCACGGTACGAGGAGAGGTTTTCTTTCTCTCCCTCTTTTTTGTTTTTGTTTTTTTTTTTTCACTTTGCTTTTTCATGGCGCTTTTTATTTGTCAGAACTGACCGACCAGACCCTTCTTGTCGTAATGAGAATTTCACTATTAATAAAAACTATCCAGCCAGATCAGTCAAATTCTAAATAGTGTGCAGAGAAGGAGATAGTTTTTCAGCAAAAACCCTTGAAAAAAGCCGATTTCATTTGCTAACTGACTGGTCCGGCAATGGTCCGGCAATGGTCCGGCCAGCCAGTTCTGACAAATGGAGAGCGTCCTCAGTTGTACGAAGTGGAAGTAGGGACTGTGAAAGGTTTGAATCCTGGAGTCATTTCATAAGTGAGTTGAGTATGATCGTGCGGGTGAACGTAGTCCTGAATACTGTTGTTGTTGACAGTAACTCACGTTTAGACAACCTGTGTTGCAGTCATCTTCAGAGTCAAAGTGAGTTGTAGGTATCAAACTCTGCTTATTGATGTGATTGGTCAATTAAGTCGCGATAGTATTGGTCGTCTGTCAGTTAAGCCGCTGTCAACAACAGTTCTATTCAGGACTACGTTGACCTCGACGATCATACCCAACCTACTTGTGAAAGTAGGGACTGTTATTCGGTGTTTTAACAGTCGGAAGGCTCAGTTATATTGACCAGAAAAGCCACCTTAAAAACGAGGGTTCCCAACAGGGTTCCTTAATCCCGTCATTCCGACCCAAATTTTCGCTCAATCCCGTAATCCCAATGGTTTTTTAGGGATCCCCGGTCCCGCATCCCGTGCTTATGCTTTCAATCCTGAATCCCGGACTTCAAAGAAGGCAAAACCCGCATCACGAAAAATCTATTGGGGACCCTTAAAACAAAGTTGGAAATCCCGATGAATATCTTTGGCGTCCCGCATTCCGTACATGCTATCAATCCCGAATCAACCACCAGTTTGCTTTAAAATCCCGAGTCCCGGCCTTCAAATAAGGCAAATCCTGTATCCCAAAAAATCTATTGGGGACTCTTCAAAAACGTCTCTTGATAGTTGCGTTCTTTGTGATTACAGTTTGGTACGCCTGTTCTGATGGAAAATGTTGGAGAGGAACTGGATCCAATTCTTGAGCCGCTTCTCTTGAAGCAAACCTTCAAACAAGGTGGCGTGGAGGTGCGTAGACTTTTCTTCTTAGTTCAGAAATTGTTCTAAACGCTGTCTCTCCCGAAACAGATGTATGAACTCTCTGCTGACAATTTTGCTAACCTCTTGATGAACTTAACACCCCGTACGTGCTACGCCGAATGCGAACGAAGCTCTGACTGTGTGGGCCCCAGCTCCCCGAGTGCGTCTTTCCCGACACATTCTTTGGCAGTGGAATTAAAAATAAGGGTGCGTTGTGGGAAATCCTGATTTTTCGGATTTCCCATTTGAACACAAAATCCCAAAACGGACTTCGTGTTCGGATCTCTTTAATGGAAATCCACGTCGCAGACGAATATTCTGCTTGGCAAAATCCCTTTTTGGATTCTGCTTTTTTGAGGAAAATCCGGATTTAGATTTTAAAATGGCACTTAAACAAAATGCACCATTAAATTGGTCTTTTTACATCTATCGGAAAGTTGTTGAACCTCAGCAAACTCTAGCCGGCACCAAGCGACTTTTTTTTGATATTCCAGTTCCTCTTGAGTAGCTGACGTTAACCCAGTTATTAAACACAACAACTCTAACTTTGACGATTCTTAGATTCTTAGTCTCTGGTGATCAAAGGATATCAAATCCGCGATTTGATACTTCTTTTAGCTTCATGACAGGTTCCTGTTCTTATTTATTTTGTGGTTCTGTCTTCCGTAGTATCTCAAACTCGGAGAGAACAGCATCGAATATTCACGTGACTTCCGGTTTTATATCACCACGCGCCTGCGTAATCCTCACTACTTGCCTGAGATCTCAGTGAAGGTGACCCTAGTGAATTTTATGATCACCCCCCTGGGGCTGGAGGATCAACTGCTTGGGATTGTGGCTGCTAAAGAGAAACCTGAACTGGAGGAAAAGAAGAACCAACTTATTCTGGAAAGTGCGGCCAATAAAAAACAGGTTGGTTTTAGAAACGGCTAATTTTTGTCTCGACGTTGCTTCCTGTTGTATATATTTTTACGTAGTTCTGAGTTATTGATTTTTTATTTGCTTTCAGCTCAAAGAAATTGAAGACAAGATTCTAGAGGTGTTGTCATCTTCCGAGGTAACTTCCTACAGTTTAGTTCCTGACTAAATTTTCTTTAAATGGGATAGAGATGAAAGGGTATCGACGGTAAACTGAATAAGAACTCAACTGCGATTTCAGTCGTGCTTAATATGTGCCAACGAAAGTCGATAGCACTCTACTGAAGGCATACATGAGTGCTAAGGTTATCTTAAAGAACTTTGAAGTTCAAAGAGAGAGAAAGAGAAAAAATCCTGTGGTTTGAAATGCTTGTAGTAGTGAAATGTTTCCTTGACTCATCCTGTTTGGTGATTGACTGTCTCATCTTTTTCCGTGTTTTGCTGTATTGTGCAACGTTTTCAATCTTTTTAATTCATTTCCAAATAGGGAAACATTTTAGAGGATGAAACTGCAATCAAGATCCTCTCATCTTCAAAGGTTTTGTCGGAAGAAATTTCCGCTAAACAGGTAATTTAAAAGTTGTACATAATTCTTTCAAAACCTGAGGGGGAAAAGCACTTCCGAGTTCTGCGCGAGCTGTGACTGTGACGTCATTCCTTCTATGCTCGCGAAGTTCTAATTTTAACATTGTGATGTCATAACTGTCAAACGTTTCGCGATACTGCGGAGCGATTCAAGGGATTTTCAAAGAAAAACTTCTGTAATTCTCATTATTGTTTGTCAAACTTGACCGCGAAGCTGCCGATAAGTACTTGTTTTTAATACCACCATGAAGTATTTGCCGCGTTGCCTGACTTTGTCTCTGTTTTGTTTTCTTTTTCCACTGGTGTTTTTATCGCTTTTGTGGCTTCACGTGCATTTTCGCCGCATGTTAAATACTCGATCATTCATTTAAAACCCCTTATAATCGTGGTTAATGACTGACACGAAAGTGACGTTAGTTCAAATATATTTTTTTTTTCAGGAAATCGCTACAGCAACAGAGAAGGAAATTGACGAGACTCGAAATGGATACAAACCAGTAGCAACACACTCTTCCATCTTGTTCTTTTGCATCTCAGACCTCGCCAATATTGAACCCATGTACCAATACTCGCTCACATGGTTTATAAACCTATACCTTCAGGTAAAACATATTATGCAGTCACAGGCCAATATTGAACTCGTGTACCAATACTCAGTCACATGGTTTATAAACCTATACCCTTAGGTAAAACATATTATTTAGTTATTGGCCAATATTAAACTCGTCTACCAATAATCACTAACATGGTTAATCACTACGTTACTCAAATTCAGCTCCTTTGGCTCTAAGAATGGTAAACTCAAGTGCCATTAAAAATTCTGACTTGATCTCAAATAAATGCGAACTTGAGCTAAAAAACTAAACAACGAAGAGAGAGCGAAAAAAATCTGGAAAAGTACAACGAGGACGTAACGGGCACTTATTGACTAAAAGCTAAAAATTCACGTTAAATTACGTGCGTGGACAAAAACATACTAGGGGAAAGTGGTTGACATAAAATACCGTAAAATTCCGAAAATAAGCCCCGGGGCTTATATTTTTCAAAGGCCCTTTTTGAGGGGTTTATTTTTGGAGGGGCTTATATTCGGAGGGGCTTATCTATGGAGGGAAATTTGCGTTTCAAAATCAATTGGGCTAGCCTTATAGCTGGAAGGAAATTTACCGTTTTTGCTTTGTTTTCCTTAGAATTTGAGGGCAATTTCCAAGTACAAACGCCCGGGGAGCTTATATTTGGAGGGGCGATTTAATGGAGGGTTTTTTGCGTTACGAGTTTGGGGGGCTTATATTTGGAGGGGCTTATACATGGAGGGGCTTATTTTCGGAGTTTTACGGTATCAACTTAACAGTTAAAACAACGTTCAAAGATTCAAAACTTGGGCTCATCCTCGGTGTAAGAACCTGATGAACTCCCGGGTTACGTGAAACAAAGACGTAAACACAATAGAACCTAGAAAAACAAAAGGAGGCAAAGAAAAAAGTTCGCGGGTTATTACAACGAGGTAAACCCAAAAGTTGAAAATGTCAATTCAAAGAGTTCAAAACCATGTGCAATGCTCCTTCTAAACATCATTCGTATCTTACTGCATTTGTTTTTGTTTATTGTAGTCGATCAGTAACAGCCGACCGTCTTCAGACCTGGAAGAAAGGATAGAAAGTCTGAATGATCATTTCACCCACAGTATCTACTCCAACGTGTGCCGCTCGCTGTTTGAGAAAGACAAGCTGCTCTTCTCCATAACTCTCACCATTGGAATCATGAAGGGAAAGTAAGAGTCTAGAAAAATTAATAATAATAATGGGTAGAGTGAACCAAATACACGAGCGCGAGTGAAAATTCACCCTCGAGGAAGATGAGACCAGAAGAGAATACTGTCCAACGCCATGAACCATTCGACCACTGCCTTCCATTAACTCTTGAAATCACTTGTTCCGGAATACGTGCGTCGGCTGCAACGCGCTCAGCTTTTGGTTGGTTTACTTTGCTTTCAAGGAAAAGTGAGCGAATTGGGAGCTCAGAATATAGTTGTCGTTTTTTAGCATTTTCCATGATTGGTTAGTCAGTTTAGATAACGTTCGTTATTATGATGTTTGACAAGTCGCGATCATTGTTAAATTTCGCAGTTTTTAAACTATTCATTTACCCTTTAACGTACAAACTTTAATTGACTGCCATGTTCATTAAAATGGAAATTTCTTTGATTCCCAGGGGTAAAGTAGATGATCAAGTTTGGAGGTTCCTTTTAACTGGTGGAGTAGCTCTCGATAATCCGTTTCCGAATCCTTGTTCGGAGTGGCTGACCGAAAAATCCTGGTCGGAGATCGTGAGAGCGTCTGACTTACCCAACTTAAAAGGACTAAAGGACAGTAAGTGAAGTCTTATATCCAATTCTGTGGAAAAGATAACTTTTTTTGGATTGTTCTTACGATTTTCTGTTGTTATGGCCTGTAGATGTCCATACCAAAAGCACGTATGTTAGCGATGTGTCCGCAATAAAAAAAAAACAACAGAGTCATTGTACAAACGACCCTTAAAATTTTCCAAAAGTTATTTTGTCGTAGCGGGGAGTTGAAGAAAAAATAAAAATAAATAAATTTCCGTCATTTACACTCGGCAGTATTTATAGCACTAATGCTAGTAGGGACGAACAAATTCCGAAGCAAATAATTGAAATCAAACATAATGGGGTTAAGAATCCCAACTGCCGGAGGCAAACCAGCTGGCTATTTACAAGCATGGCCGAGGATTTGAACTCGGGACTATCGAGAAGAAATCCACCTAGCGGTCAGGGCGGGACTTGAACTCGAGGCCTCCGAATTGCAAGTCCAGCGCACTGTTCCAGGCCTTTTGCTCTGCTTTCCATTCCCCGCCAGGGCCCCGCTGTATAAACGCACAGAAAAGGCTAAAATCAGAGATTCTAGATTTGAATCCGAAAGAAGATCATATCTTTCTAATTTGTCGTGTAGCACTCGACATTGATTTTTGTTGTTGTGGTGGTTTCCCTTATAACAGAAGGAATAATTTCGAATAAGCAAGTGAATGTTTTCATACTATTTTCTTGTTATCAGGTTTCCCAGATCCAGGTTGGAAAGCCTTTTATGACTCAGCTACACCTCATGTAGAGAAGATGCCAGATCCTTGGGACGCTGTGTCGGGTCTCGATCGGTAAGTAAACAGGCTATAAAAACTTATCTTTTCTTTTCTTTGGCTTAAAGTAATCATTTATGATATCAGAGGATCCAAAACAGAAATGTTCCACAGCAAGGATCTCTCAATAACTCTTTGTCTGATTCTTAAAAGTAAGACGGTGTTTCCCCCCCGCATAGCCTTTAATTTAGTGCCAGGTAGTCTCTTCCGCAGGAGAAACATTTCGTGCCAAAATAAAAACATTCTTGTTCGTGATGCTTTGAACGGTCGCATTTCAGGGTTTCTATTCCTGGCACGATCGCAACACCAAAATTTAAGACATTGCATACTGAGTTAGCCATTTGTCTCAAAAGGGAGAGACAGAAAAAGAAAAGTTTTCGTTGTTTGCTTCATAAATTTCGCACAGTCTCTAAAGAATTACAGCTTGTTTAAAGCCTGTCTGACCTGCTTAAGGGCCTAAGTCACTTTCAAGTAAGTCTATTAGGGATGTTTCTTTACGCTTCCCTGGCAGAGCTTGCTTGAATTCACACTACACCACATCACTTCACGACGCTCAAGTCATCGTTTCGTTTTTAATTTTTTTCATTTTTGCAGGCTGGTGGTTCTTCGATGCCTCAGACCTGATAAGGTCGTACCTGCCGTTCAGGTTATTTATCAGTTTATTTATTTACTCAATTTAATTACACAGATAATCAAAATAATGCATATAAAAACAAATGAAGAAAATCTAATATATAAAAGTGATATCTGCTAAAGATCTAATTCGCTTTACCCTCATACATGCTCTGATATTTGACCATTTTAAAGCAATTTCTCTTTGAAGGTTTCTGAAAATGTTTCATTGTTTTTTTGTTTTTTTGTTTTCATCTTATTGGTGGTGGTACGAGTTAAATGACAATATATTTATTTGTGAAGTCTACCGGACATTATTGTACTGCACTATACATTTTTATAAGTTAATAATCACTTGACCAATAATTTACAGGATTTCATCGTGGAAAACATGGGTCGCTCGTACATTGAACCGCCGACATTCAATTTACAGTTGAGTTATAATGATTCCCACTGCTGTGCACCGCTGATATTCGTGTTATCACCTGGAGCTGATCCCATGGCTGGTCTGCTCAAGTTTGCTAGTGACAAAGGCTTTGGTGGAAACAGAATTCAGACTATTTCACTCGGCCAAGGACAGGTGAGTTGCACTGTTGTATTTAAAAAACGCACTTTATTTGAGTGTCAATGTATTTAGTAAGAGAGTGCTAATCGAGGGCACTGTTTTTACGTCTTCGGAATTCTAGCCGTTTGCAGGGCCGAGGAAGAACTTTTAAATCTCAGTTATTTTAAGACCCTCACTATTGAGCTTTGCAGTCAGGCGCTCTACCGTGTGAGCTAATCCTGCCGCGGTTTTCAGTAGAGTGTCGTGAATGCAGACTCAGTCATATCTTTGACTAATCACATCAAACGCAAACAATCCAGTTAGCCAATCAGAATTCACAGCAAATGCAAGGAGCCGGTGCCAAGCGCGGGAAAAACCTCCGAGCAAGTTACAGCTGGTAGAGTTTTGTTTTCTGATTGGTTGAGAAACAGAGGCGAGCTTATTTTAACCAATAACAATATTCAAAACCATAGACACGAAATAACTTTAGACACACTAAGAGCTGTATCACTGCTGAAACGAGTTTCGTTTGTCTTGGAATTTAACAAAGGAGTCGAAAGTCCAATTGTTGCCACTCCTCTGTAGCAATGGAACTTGGTCTGACGAGTTTGCTAACACACCAGAAGAGGAACTTGATTATCCACAAAGCGCCTAATGGCACATGTCTGACACACACTTGAGCGGCGTGGGGCAGGGGGCGTAGGGAAGAGCTTTGTTTTTATTGAAAAGCGCTTAAGACATTTGTTTGATTTTTCTCTTTTGTCTCCCAGGGCCCCATAGCGACACGCATGATAGAACAAGCTTTAAAGAAAGGAACATGGGTTGTACTTCAGAACTGTCATTTAGCAACCAGCTGGATGTCAAAACTAGAGAAAATCTGCGAAGATGTACTTGTTCCGGATAACACGCACAAGGAGTTTAGATTATGGCTGACCAGTTATCCTTCACCGGACTTTCCTGTGTCCATCCTGCAAAACGGTAAGAGAATGGTTTAAAGTTGATCATGTCGCAGGCATGAGAGAACACATGAGTCGCCGTGCGTCCATGTCGGGCTGGGCGCCCTGTATTCATATGTGACGCGCGTCCCGCATACTGTTAGGATTAAGAATGTTCGCTTTTGTTTTCACCAAATCACACGGTGCAAAAGGCCATAAAGTACGTGGTTTCTGCAGCGTAAAGAAACCATTGGAGTATTTTACTGTATTTAAACTTACAATTTTAATTTAATTATCTTTATTGGCGTGTATAATTTTACATTACTTTTATGTCGCAGATCATACTGACGCATACAAGTATAGCAGTTTTTTTTCCTTTTTAATACTAATTATTGTTACTAAAAAAGCGTTATTTAAAGAAACACCAGTAAAATATGTGTGTACGACTGCTCCGAAATTGTTCAATAGCAGGTTAAATTTACCACGAAGGTCGATGTGTATAAAGAAATATATTCATCTTTCAGGAAAGCCATGGTTTACCACGCACGAAGTTTTTTAAATTTACTGTTGATACTTTTTAGGAGTAAAGATGACCAACGAGCCTCCAAAAGGTCTTCGTTCAAACTTGTTACGCTCATACCTCAATGATCCAATTTCAGACAAGGAATTCTTCACTGCTTGTAATAAGGTCAGCAGTCAAGGTCTTGTTAAATTCTTGTAGACTGAAAATTTTCAAGAGTAGAAAGTGAGTGAATGCTTTGAAGAAAAACAAATGTACGAGCCGAGCGGGGGACTGGGAAAGGGGGAAGGGCGCCACCCTACCCCTCCCCAGACTTAAGCTCGGTTCGCCTCGCTCGCCGAGATTTTTGGCTCTCGCCGATTTTTTTTGCCGCCTATTTCCCTCACCGCGGAGCCTGGTCCAGGCTAAAAGACCTAAAACCTAAACTGAATACAGAAAATCTAAAGGGGGTAAAGATTGGTGAGAAATGTGAACAGATGGCACTTTAAAGAGCGGGAAAAATAACCGCCCTGCTTTTTTCAATTCGTTGTTGGTTTGGTCTGTTAAACACGAATTTCTCGCCTGTTCCAGCTATTAATGTATACATCTCTTTATGATGCTCTTTGCTCATAAAATTTGCTTTTCTTTTTCTCACTCCTCTCTTATTCCATTTTAGCCGGCGCCTTGGGAGAAACTGTTGTTTGGACTCTGTTTCTTCCACGCCTTGGTTCAGGAAAGAAGAAAGTTTGGTCCCTTAGGGTGGAATATTCCTTACGAGTTTAACGAATCGGATCTAAGGATCAGTATGAGGCAATTGCAGGTATTTTGAGTCGTTTTCAGTGTAAATATTTTTCAGTTTGTACCTTTTCTAAAATGTCACAGACAAAGCCACAAAGGTGGCAAAGAAAATTAAGATATAAACTGTCCGCATAACGATTCCAAGCCATTTCGACCTGGAATCACCAACAAAGGTGTTTTTGTCTTAAAACTGTGGGTAGATCTGAAGCTGTGATCTTTAACTACCGCACATTTCCTCCCAAAGCCATTTATTCCCATTTTTCTTTAAAATTTCCATTTTACTTATTTTACCTTTTTACCTTGACGTTTAAGTAAAGCAACCGAAAAAAAAGGTATTAAGGAGAAGGTTGTTCAGTAGCAGATCCAGACCTTCAGATAAGAAGGGCCCGGTCATCCGTCCCCTCCCCTGGATCCGCCAGTGTTGTTAGCTGTGATGGTTATAACTGAGCACTAAACCACAAGTTTATCTAGTGGTTTGTCTCGAGGGGAGCTTGCCCTGGTTGTTCAAAAGCTGGATAGCGCTATCCACCAGATAAATCACTATCCAGTGGATATGTATTTGGGAAGCCAATTGTGCTATTCAGTGGATAGAGATTTATCCGGTGGATAGCATTGTCCACCTTTTGAACAACCGGGGCCTGAATTTTTCTGAGTGAATATTAATAAAAGAGATTGAGGAGACAAGACGCTGAGCTATATTCTGTTTACGTAGATGTTTTTGAATGACTACGACGAAGTTCCGTTGGACGCGCTTACGTATTTGATTGGTCAATGTAACTATGGTGGGCGCGTCACTGATGACAAAGATCGTCGATTGCTGGTCTGTCTATTGTCCATCTTTGTGTGCGAAGACATCATAGGCAAGGATGATCACAAGTGAGTTAACTCACGATAATGTTTTGACATGGGTACTTCCCGCTCCTGGCGTCGTCCCACACACGAAAAATGATAATTGACAATAATACTGAATGAGGCTGAGTACGATGTGAAGGATTATGCAGATCGAGGAGAATGTTATCGGCAGGGGTAGATAGCAGCTTCCGAGATCAACATAACTCTTAACATCATACGAAAGCCTAATTAATCAATTGTTTTATTATTCGTTCAGAATATTTCTATAGTTCTAAAAAAACGCTTAACTCCACGTAGACTTACAGTTCTTCAAAACTTTGGCTTATTTCTCAGCACGGTTTGAGAAGATGCTTTTTCTTGCACATACTCCTCAAAACCGTAGATAACATCCACGAGCCATGTGTTTTGCGTATTCTTGAATTGATGGTACATTGTTCGCATTTTCCAAATGTGGTCAACGCGGGCTGGTTATGATAAATAAGCCGGGGAATTTGAGCCAGTCAAAAACTGCTAAGTATTTTGAATCAATAGCAGTGTGGTATATACATGATGAGTGTGATCATAATCTTCTGTGGTTCCTTTACTTAAGGTTCTCGGACAGTGGTACATATTACGCACCTGCCAAGGGAGATTACGAGTCATACGTGGACTACATCCGGGAATTGCCGCTCATACCTCACCCGGAAGTGTTTGGTCTTCATGAGAATGCCGACATTACAAAAGACCAGAAGGAGACTCAAGAGGTGAGTGACACCTGTCATTCTTTTGTTGTAGATGCGCGTGGATAACGCCGACCTGATAATCTTCTCCATTGGCATAATGGTTTGAGTTGCAGTCGAAAGCTATTTAATTGATGATCTTAGCAGTTTGAAAACAGTCTCATTTTTTGTATTTGTCCCTCAGTTGTTTGACAGTATCTTGTTAACCCTGCCCCGTCAATCGGGTGGAGGTGGAAAATCTTCAGCTGAAGTTATCGATGAACTATCGGCCGATATCCTATCCAAGTTCCCTCCTCCGTTCGATATTGAGATGGTGATGAACAAGTACCCTGTAGTCTATGAAGAGTCCATGAACACTGTGCTTAGACAGGAGCTAATTCGGTTTAACCGTCTCACCACCGTGGTACGAAGTACGCTACAGAACCTGCAGAAGGCTATCAAAGTAAGTCTGACAAATCTTGTGAGTGTCGTAAAACCAAACCCAAAGTGACTACTGGCCAATCACAGTACATATCGACATTTAAATAAACCAATCAGATCTCGAAACAAGTACACCTAACCGGCGAAAAGCGCGGGAAAAAAACGCGTGTCAGCAAGCGCCCATGAGTGATATGGTTTTGCCTCTGATAGGACAAATAGAGGCGCGAGATTTTATTGAATGACGAAGGTCTTTATGAAAATGAAAATTGGCTTGAAAGGATATACTCTGTTTGGCTCTGGCAAATTCACATACGTGGCAAAGTTGCGAGGGAAAAAGTATGTTCAAATTACAAATGAAAAGAAGAAACCCCACCCAAACAGGCTTAGTTTTTTTTGTCAACACCCTGTTGCATTCAGAACTGTTATTGAATCAATACGTTTATTGCTTTCATGTCATTCTGATACCACTTCTTGTCTTGGTTGTATTCATGCATTGACAGTGCAAAATAATATTCACACATCGTTGACATTGGGGAGAAGCTAAGGGGTAGTTTTTGAAAAATTGCATGGAATAAATCAAAGTTATTTCTAATAACTTTAACGATTTCGCTTTAAATGGTCTATGTAAAATTTGCCTTGACATTTTTGGAGTTTACATCTGTTAATGGAATGTCCTCTTATTTAAACCCTGATCGAAGAGGCCGTGCCCTTTGTTTGTCGCTGAGTCTATTTCAGTTAGGTACAGTTATTGTTAAACTTTTCCTAAACATCAGGTGCCCATCCATACTAAACTAACTGCTTTGGTGATTGCTTGCAGGGTCTCGTGGTAATGTCAGGTGATCTTGAAGATGTGTTTAATAACATGCTTGTAGGCAAGGTGCCAGCTGTTTGGTCTGCCAAGTCCTATCCATCTCTCAAACCACTTGGTAGCTATGTGGCTGACCTTTTAGAGAGGTATGTCATGTAGCTCGTCACGCGGTGTGTGCGAGGGAGGCTATATGGAGTATTGCTTATTTGTCTATGAAGAGGATTTTCTTTTTTCTAGCGCTTTAAGCCGTCAGAATGACCAACATTTTAATTCTCCTTCCAACGTCATTGCCTAATCGGATCAAAGGGTTCTCGCTACTTGAAATGCCCAAACTGTTTTTTACTTGTGAATCCTTCATTTGAATTCGAGCCAGTTCAAACGTTACTCCACAGGGGTAAAATTCACTGGGCAGTACTTTCCCGACGGACTGAATACTGCTGAATATGTGCAACTTGCCAAGGTTGTAGTCTTCTCTAATTAGCCGGTAATAATTCTTCTTTTATTAGACTGACGTTTTTTCAAGACTGGATTGACCATGGAAAACCAAACGTGTTCTGGATCTCGGGATTTTACTTCACTCAGTCTTTCTTAACAGGTGGGTTATTTTTTTTGTAGCTCTGTATGGATTATTGCTTCCTGACTGATACATCTTATCACCTGGGCCCAGTTGTTCAAAGGCCGATTACCGCTAATCCGAGGTTAAATTTTAATCCGGATTTCTTTTCCTTTTTTTCAGAAGCATTTTCTCGGATAATTTTCTCTATTCTTTTAAGATCATCCAATCATCATATTGTAGATAAAAAGAATTTAAGTGAATATGCTTTTTAAGCTTTCAAATCTGAATTCAAATTTGCACTAACCCTGGGTTACCTTAACCCAGCTTTGAACAACTCGGCCCTGAACAATTATGTGTCGTTTTCACATGTCGTCACAGCGGCCATATTGGTGTGAAACAATGAAACGCGGCCATTTTGGTGCCGTATCAAAAAAGATCGTGTGGGGATTGAATTCTTTTTTTCCTGCGAAAACGTTCTTTTGTTCCGAGAAATTTACATAGCCACAACCTTGTATCCAGAGCGCTTTTCCCTGGCTTTCACATGAGTGAAAATGATCTATTTTTAGACACATTTTAGGGCAATTATTCCCCCCGAGAATAGAATCTCCACCATGTCTATGAGGGCATTCGAAGTATAAAATACCAAAAAGGAAAGCTAAACGTTATTAAAAGGCAAAAAAATACCAGTTTTAAGTCTGTAGGTCTTGCTGACGGGTTTGTGGAATTAAAAAATATTCAAAATTCGCGCCAAAACCGTTCTAAAAATAAACTGGTCCGTGAAAACGCCGTAAGACGAGCGCATGGAAGTTGCTCGCTCTGGGTTATGGTCTCTTGATTTAACTGATAAATTTGTCTATTGTTAGGGGCGCGCCAGAATTTTGCACGGAAATACACAATTCCTATTGATCACGTGGGCTTTCAGTTTGAAATGATGAAAAGTGAGAAAGAAATGGACTCCCGACCTGAGGATGGCGTGTATGTTAACGTAAGTTCTGAAGACACTTCTATTACTGGTAGCAATCATAGTTTATGGCATGCGTTCGTCTGGATGATTTTCATAAGCGACAGTCTCAGTTAAGTTAACAAATTTGGTTGTCTTTTGCGCTTGCTAACAACGGTGGCCAAGTTCGCGTTGTTCATAGCATCCAGACGCAACGCATATTTCTCTAAATTTTGGTGCACCGTATCTAAGAAATTTCCGAAGAATGTAAAAGAGCCTTTCACCACAACCACAGCAGCAAAGTCGCGTGTGAATGTTGAGAAGGTGATTGGAACGTAGTAGGGGAAGACAAACGAGGAACGAAAGATCCTTCAAACATTTCGGCTTTTATTCACAGGATACTCATGGTGTCACAGGAAGTTACCACACTAGTATTCCTTCTCGTCCCCCGAACGCAATTGCAGAGGCTCTAACCGTAGCGCTAGACAACAAGAGCAGAGAGTTCTCTTGCATGCAGTCACTACCTCTAGTATCTTTTGCCTAGCTCGTATCAGCCTCTTGCAAATGATATACAAAAAACCTTGTTGTTTGAATGTGCACAAGAGAACGTAAAACCTTTTATGTTCTCGTGATAAACATGTGTAGAAAAGCTTGGCACAATGAAATCAGTCTGCTCCTGAATGAATTCCGGTATAACGAATGACGTTCTTCACCGAATTAAGGTAGAAGTAAAATGTGTGGAGCAGGACTTAAAGATATAAAGAATCCCCGTTATAACGAACGAGTTTTTCCAGTCCCTTGGGAAAGTGATATCGGGGTGCCACCGTACGCAGGCTTACCAGTCTCACGTAGGCAATACTCCAATATTTCGCCCTCAATTGATTCTATGTTTTTTTTGCTTGTTTTTTACAGGGTTTGTTTTTAGAAGGAGCTCGCTGGGACAGAGAGCAAATGGTAGTGTCTGAATCTCTTCCCAAGAGTCTTTTTGATACTTTGCCTGTGGTATCCTTCGATATAAAATAGCTGAGCTATTATCAGTTAAAACTTAAGTAATATTTTTATATTCGTTGAGACTGAAATAAGAGAAGCACTGACCGATCTTGTAACTAACTGAATGAACGAGTGTTTGACTGGATTGCTTTGTTCTTGACAACTGGTCGCTAAATCTAGGGGTACTTACCATTTACATAGGAAAACCGGAAATTCCGGTTGGAAAATCAAATGGTTCGCGCCATTCCGTTTCAAACCGGAAATTCTGGTTTCATTCCAAACCGAAAATTCCGGTTTCATTCCAAACCGGAAATTCCGGTTGGAAAATCAAATGGGTAGCGCCATTCCGTGTGGGAACCCGTGTGGGAAACTTCAGAACGTATGTGCTGTGATTTGAAGCGATGCAATTTTTCCACTCTTTTAAGCCCGATCAGCTGATTTGGATATATTTTATAGTGGGTCGTCCTCCCACTATGACAAATGTTATAGTTTTATGCACAAGATTTCCGCCCGGATGGTTTGTGTAAATAGTAAGTACCCCTAAATGTAGGCGACTGGAAAATTAACTTAAAGCAACACAAGATGTTTTATGAACTTCGGCGCTTACTTTCGT
The DNA here is from genome assembly GCF_958299795.1 of Porites lutea. Lineage (NCBI taxonomy): Eukaryota > Metazoa > Cnidaria > Anthozoa > Scleractinia > Poritidae > Porites > Porites lutea. Next base: position 12,071,462 of record NC_133206.1, read on the forward strand.
CACTGATGTATGTTTACTAAATTCCCACTATCATTCTTTCATTTATGTGTTTTGTTGCTATTCCTTAACCCGTCTTTCTTGCAGATGTGGATTATTCCTGGTGAAAAGTCCACTTTTAAACCAAAACCTACATATGCCAGTCCAGTGTACAAGACAAGCGCGCGCCGAGGGACTTTATCGACAACCGGGCACTCCACTAACTTTGTTATGTACGTTGACTTGCCATCTAATAAACCCGAGAGGCACTGGGTCAACAGGGGCGTAGCCTTGCTATGTCAGTTAGATGACTAGCTTTACTTCATTGCGCTAGATTTTCGCTGAATCCTCTTTCCATTCCTTTGAGGCGTGTACTTTGCACTGCTTTATTCGTAATGTCGTGATGTATCTCAAGAAGTTACTGTGTTTGTATCTTTAAAAAAGTCATTACGATGGTTTACGTAAGATTGAAACCGGTTATGAGTATTCATACATAGTTTTCTCGTGTTAAAGTTTCTTAAAACTACCTCATACGTGTCTCCCTCAGCTTTGAGAATGGTGTCTAAGAATTTTTGCCGCAAGTTAAAAAGATGTATCGTATTTATTTCGGGGAACAGGCTGTTGCAGAGCAACAGACTGAGTATCCTGAACGTGTACATATCTGGAAGATAAATTACAGTGTGAAATTAAATTTAAAGAGTGTTAACTAGTTAAACTATGTGACTATTTTTATATTCAAACGATGTGTGAACTTAATCACAAATTAAGTAATAAAACTGTTTGTCATATAACGGACTCGTATGTTTATAACTCTGTCTTATTTGAGGCTTGGCCACACAAAAAAGGTAACTACACGGCGCGCGCAGATCTAAAAATCGACTTGATCAATGACAGAACGCCAAATTGCAACCTCGTTTCCGCCTCCGCCATTTTGGAAAACGAGAGGACTCTGGGGACGAAGTCGGATAAGTCGTGTCCAGTCCTTTCCGCACGCTTCGCATTTGCGTGCTTTTTTGCTAAACCTAATTACTCGTCAAGGGAGTATCCACTCTGATGTTTGTTTATGAAAATATCTGTTTACGATCGCTTATATGTAGACGTGAGGTTTCTGAGAAACTTGGGTGCACTCGTGTGTACATATTCCACTTTTGAAATTAACATCAGTCAAGTTTTGTTTGCTTAAGTTTCGATTTTTCAGTTACGAACATCCATATTTTGATTAAGTTATTGCCATTGAAGCCGGCTGCTACCATCTGCCACTGATGATTACGATAACTCATATGCCTCGTTCCAGACGTTTGATAAACATCGTTCGGTTTAATACGAGCCATTTGCAATTATATGGGAAAAATATATTTTTGGTTTTTGCACGTATCTGAAGATTTCGAACTCAGTATTTTTTGTTAATAAAAATGCCATTTAAAAAAGATAAGAAGTTCCCTTGATGCCCATGCTTGAGAGGATCTCAGGTCACAAGTAATTTCAAATGCTGTAAATGTTCGGTTTCACCTGTGTTGAATTTATTCAGACCATTCAATTCTTTTTCCTTCTTTTTAACTCGGCCATTTCGGGTGATTTCATTTGATGTTTTTAGCTCTGTTTTGTCCTTCTGTCAACTGCTCATTCATTCCTGGAAAGTTCAACATCGGAGTCGTCGTGGATTTGGTATGTTTCTCCAATAGGTCTTCTTAAACCCAGCCAAAATATCGCCATTTCGAATTGGATGATCGCGATCATAAGGTACGTAAACCAGCTGTCCGAGATGAGTTTTCCGAATGCGACGAGCAAAACTGCAGACGCTATGCCAAATCCAAGAACGTTAAACATGTTGCGGTGTAATTTTAGTGTCGTCGTTTCTACTTGTCAGACGAAATTTCCAGTGAACTTAAAGTTCTCGTTGTAGACTGGATGAAAATCAAATTAAACAGCTCCAAGAAGCAAACGCAACTAAGTGGAAATGCTCTCTGTGACTTTTATCTCAAGCTGACGACTAGTTGCCAAAAACAACTGCGTATTTAAAGTGATCGCAGTGTACGGTTTAAAACACAAGAAAATTAGAGAAGAAACCAGTAGGAAAGTCCAGCGCACAGGATGACCGACCGTCTCTCAATGGTGATTGTCAAAGTACTTTTTTGCTAGGATATTATTTGAATGACGCAAGAGAACAATCAAAGCGCCAAAACTGCAATTTCCTGCGATTAAATTTGCATGCTTTTGTTAATTTTAAAGTTTTGTACAATCTGAAACAAAAGCCATGAAAAACGAAAGCAGCTGTGGAGAAGACCATGAGACAAGACGGTGCCACCAATGAAAACAAATCAGCACTTTCCAGTTGAAAAAGGAACTGGCAATGGAAGTGACTCCTCTCAGCTGGGGAAACTTATCGGGCTTTTCGATAAGATATACAATTTTTCACTATTTGGCGTCTTGAACAGGGTTTTTTGGACTGGAAGTCTTTTAAAAAGAGTGTTGAGGCTGGTGATGGGCAGTCCTCATTTTTGATACCAAGAATTTTTTTCCATGATTTTAGTTTAAAAAATTACTCAACTTGTGTGCGAAACGAAAGGATCAGTGTCATGAAATAAAGTCGCTTGTGTTAAAGAAAGTAGCGAAATGAACGATTTTATCTTAAACAGGGTCAGGTTTTGAAGGCCTCGGCGGAACCTCTCGCCGGTATCGACCCAAACTTCCCTTCACCGCCCCCGGGGCCACGTAGGCCATTTCTGATTTCCAAAAAGGCCAAACATCTTCACTTGAGGCTAAGTGCAAAAACTTTCATGTAAAAATTATTTTTCTTCACATTAGAAGAGAATGATCATTTCCATATCAATGATTTTATAATTGCCCTGGTTTGAAAAAGCCGCAAAGAGCAATCCGGAAATGGCCCGGCTATATTGCAGAGGCTGGCAGTGGCTTTCAGCTTTGGAAAATATGGAAAGGTGGCACGGTGGCATGGACTCCAGGCAAAGCAGACACTGCCTCAGGTACGATGGCAGAACTCGTCCAAGTCTATTCAAAGCAATAGTCCTCCATCAGCCTATGTTTGTAAAGTCCTTATTGCACTTGGTACTTACGAAGGAAATTGGTGTTCCCCTCGGTTCTTCGTTTTTTGACAAACTGTAGAAAATTCTTTTTTTTTTTTCATTTGAAATTTCGGTTTGCACACGAGCACTAAGGAGTTTTTAAGAGCTTGTTTTAACGTGTCCGTGCCGTCCAGATTGAATTGGAATCTGAAAGTGTTGGTTAAGGAGGAGTGGGGAAAACCGGAGTACCTGGAGAAAAACTTCACGGAGTAAAGAAGAAAACTAACAACAAATTCAACCACATATGGCGTCGACAATGGGATTCATACCCGGGCCACATTGGTGGGAGGCGAGTGCTCTCACCACTGCGCCACCCGTGCTCTCCAACATAAGGTTACGAAGTTACAAAAAGTAAAGTTGCGTAGCTAAATGGTTACATGTACAGAACGCAACGAAGGTTAATTAATCTTGGAAACATTGTAATGCCTAACGTTCGTATTTTTCTGACTCTTTTTGCTCATGAATTTATTCAAAACAGGTTTTTTTTTTGGCTAAGAGACAAATTAAACAGCATATCAACATATTAGCATGATACCCAATCGAGGTTTACAAATCTTACTACCTACCAAAATTATACATTTTAGGCTAATACAAACACTTTTTAAATCAGATGATGTAACACCTTTAATAGATTTTCTACTGAAGCAAATTAACTTGTATTCCATTTTGTTTGTAGTTAATTATTAACACGAAGCACTAACAGCACCAGCTTGTGCGATCAAAGCCTTGTATGCAATGACTATACGTCGACTGTCAGGTGTTATTTTCTAGACTAAGCTGCGCGCTAGACATCGTTATTTTCTCCGTATTGTCAAGTCGAGCCACTCTACAGCTTCGTAAGACCTTAAAGCACTCTTTATTCACTCTTTTATTTCTCTTTATTCACTCTTTCTAACGGTCGACCATGATTAGTATTCCAGCTGAAATGACTACATAATTTAGCTTTAAGACCTAACTGATTGTCAATCTAGATTGAACAACAGTCCATGCTATTTGTCAAATTTAAGACATTTAAGCCGTATGACTTAGTACATCTTGCATGTTTTTTTTTTTAAGTTTCAAACTACCAGCATTTTATAAGTCAGTCGATTCTAACGTTCCCTCAGAAAAGACAGGGATCACTTTGAGCAGCATAACGCATCAAACTTTCTGCATCGAACTATTCACTGTTCTGTTTCTTGCCAAGTCGTTTCCTCCACGATCCTTTCTCACTTTTATCTTCATCTCCTTCCTTTCCCTTTTCTTTTTCTTCCTTCTTCTCGGCTTTCTGTCGTTCCTTCTCTTCTTCTTTCTCTTTCTTCTTTTCTTTCTCTTCCTCCTTTCTCTTTTCCTTCTCACTTTTCTCCTTTCCTTTCTCACCCGCCCAATCAGTCGTTTCCATTCCAGTAATCGGTGGTACACTTAGACTATGCCTAGGAGCCGACCTTGAAGGTGAACCTGGGATGCCGCTTTCTCTCCTTCCCTTATGATCTTTTCTTGCCTTTTGTTTATCTTTGACCCTTTGTTTTCTGGGCGAAAATTCAGCGTCTTCCCCGGGCGCAGACACTGTTATTTGCGGTGAGTTAGATCCATCAACCATGTGCTGACCCTTCAAACCAGCGGGCTGAAATACGTCGTATTTTTCTGTAGGCTTGTCCAACGAAAAAAGCACAGCCTCAAACAATATCACAACTCCCATCATGTAAGGGAAAAAGTGCGGCAGGAAAAACTTGCCGAAATTCACCACAAGCGTGGCGACAATAAGTCCAAACGCAAGTGCATGAATTGTGTTTTTCAAAGAACCTTCGATGACCGGGGGTGGACCAGCCATGACTTTCCTTAAAAGAATTTTTTGCACTCTACAGCATTCAAATGAGCGGTTCACTGGTAAAACTTTATTATGAATTTCAAAAAGGTTGTGATCACTAAATAGTAAAATTTTCACTGTTCGAACAAAAGACCACCAGTAATTTTAGCTGACGCGATGTACACGAGTAAACAAACCCTGGAAGGTATTCCTAGTGCCAAAATTGTAGCGTTCCTTCAATTGCCAACATGTATAGATTGCTCTAATTTTATTAGAGTCAATAAAATGGACGTCTTCCTATTAATTTGAAGCGATTATAGAAAGGAACTCTACAAATGCATATCACGAAGTAAAGAATCTTCAAGCTTTTTGTTAATCAATATTGCACTTTTAAAAGAGAATACAATTTAAAACAAAACTTCAGGAAAAAATGAAATGTTTTAATTAAAATTAAGGTGTTTATTCAACTCCCGCGTCGATTCCAAGGTCTGTGTCAAAAAATATATCTTATATTCAAATTAACCTAATGAGTTAAAATAACGTTTATAACTGTTTTACTTTCGCTGTCAGGATTGAATTTGGTACATTGCCAAAGTGTCTTCGAATACGAGCCAAGACAGAACTTAAACCAAATAGGCACGACAGTTAAAGTTTAAGTTTATTGATACTTTACAATGAATTAAACTCTGAAAAGGTAAAAGATGGCGGAATAGTAGCATAGGAAAACTCAATTTCCATTCTAGGGCTACTCTCCTATCAAAAATGTAATCTGACTGGTACATGCACACAGTTGTCTTGGCAAATCGTCAAAGGGCCAAGAGGGGAGTCCTTTTGAGATTGAGAAGATGGAACTTTTAGAGCTTTTTGCAGGCTTTTTTTCAGCCAATTATCCTTTCAAACCAAAATTCATAATTTGCTCAACCCCTGTGACGCTTTGCTTGCAAAGATAGGGAGAAAGCTCCCAAAGCGATAGGCACATTACACTTAGGTTACCCCTCTAGATCTCCAGCGAGGTAACGATATTGAGTCTCACTGCTAATCAGGAATAACTTGGTTGGATTCATATTCCTACTTTGACCGCGAATTTAAAAAATGCAGGTTATTTTCTTTACTCACGCAGCCTGAATAGATTTCCAACTGATTTTGTAAAACAAAACCGCTCAGTTGCGTTTCGATTATTTGGCCATTCCATTATATACTGCCAGAAACAGATAACCCGAAGAACCCCTAAGAAATGTTTATCCATGTTTTCAATGCATTGTGGTTCATGCACGGGCCCTCGCGTAGTGAAGAACGCGAATTTTTTTTCACCCCTTTTCTCAACGATGAACGTCAAAGATCTGGATTCCCATTCACACGACATTTTGTTTAACTGTAATGGTTTTATTACTTCACCGAGATATCAAATGCAATTTATCTGCTCATTTTCATTTTCGGGAGAAGGATGGCCTAATGTTGAGAGCATTCGCCTTCCAGCAACGTAATCTACACAACTACTACTAGGTCCGCCTAGATTAGAAATTGCTATTTTGCGGGCCAGTCTATTGTAACCAATAGTCTTATGAAATAAAGTTGAAGTTGAAGTTGACTACACAAAAGCCGATTTTTCTTTATTTCTTTTGTCAAAATCGGTTTTCGAAGGACGAAGCGAGCCAGCGACACACGCCCCTGGGGCGTTTGAAGCGAGAGTCACCAGTCTGACTCTCCGTTTTCACCATCGCTCTACGGATTTCGTTTGGCCTGTTTGGCCGCTCCCGCGTTCTTGACCTAAGCAAAAATACGGACTGTTTTGCAGTCTAACCCGTCACCAATTTGGGTTAGAAGAAGGGTTAGAATCCAGGAGGCGAGTTTCCCTCTATACTCCGGTCTGCCCCTCGTCCCCAAAACCAATATTTCCAAAATTCAATTCGATATTTAACCCCGACAAACCAAGTAAATGTGCTGCCACTGAATTCATTATTTTGTTTTTTTTTAATTTTTGTTCACATTACTGCACCCCATGAAACCTCTTCAATTACATTTCAGAGACAAGTTAAAACAACATGTATTATTAGCAATTAGCAATGAAAATAATATGAATGGTTTTTTTAACGAGACAAAAGGTCTAATATGCACCAAAAAAATGTACAGGACTTCTAAATATAACAAAAGCTTCGACAGTAAGATAGTACGAGGAGTTTCATACCGTAAAGATTATGCTAATAATTTCCAACATGTCAGTTTGGGCTAAAACCACCCGTAAAACCCCACCCAAAAATAATTAGTTAACAAGTAATATTTTCTCGGTTTACACTTTTTATTCCTAAGTCTTGGTCATAAAACTAAAACTGTTTAGTAATTTTTAAAGAGACATAATAAAGAAAGTAGAGAATCAGTTCGATTAGAATTTCTGTTGAAGTCCGCCTATATGTAATAAACAGCAAATCATTCGCAGTTAAATATAATTCAATACAGCGAGGCGTTTCACTTTGTTTGAGTTCCTTGACAGTCTCTATGGTTTAATTTTCTGCAGACCTTCGGCAAATCCAACAGTTATATATCCTCTTTAACTTGCTGCCAAATCTTTCTCCTTGTTAGCATCTGTCTGATCTGCTCCCTTCTCCTCTTCTATTTTCTTGTTCTTTCCAAACAAAATAAGCACGATAACCTTAAAAGTCCCCTTTATGATCAATTTGATGCATTTTGTGAAAATTTCCAAGCCGTACGACCATAAGAGTGCAGTTAGAACAGCACACAAGAAAATGGCCACTACTCCAAACAATGAAACGTCTAACATGCCTTCCTTCCTGAGGCGAATAACCGAAGTCAGAAACTTCTTTGTTACTTTTTTCTTTGCTGCGTAAAGCTAATACGCTGGAAATTGTTGCCTTGAATTCTTTAGGTCCCTCGATTGTCTAGCTTCTGTTCTACAATCATAGATTTCCTTTTTTTATGGCAAGGCTAAATGCTTCACTCTATAAGGAGCAATGATATCACTGCAACGTTGTCTATCTGCATGGCTAGGTGCTCTGCGTCTGGGCCACAAAACCGTTGTGTTTGAAACTGTGTGACTTGCCTTTCGGTATCAGTTGTAGGCTAGCCAGAATCTTGCTGAGAGTACAAACACCTGTCGGTTTTTTTACAAGTAATTAGCAAGCCTGTCTTTAAGCAGGTATATACGCGTTTTGAAGCCGTAGTTTATCAAAACTTGAAGTGTCTCAATTTTTTCATCATTCACGTCCCATTTCTTCAAAGCGTTCCGCTGTTTATATAGTCCATTTGGCGATTACAGAAATATTTCAAGAAAGAGGAGAAATGGTTTAGTAATATCGAACAACGAGTTAGCGTTTTGATAAAGTTTCAATTCTTGAGTCGCGCATGAAAAATGCATCAGTTTGGTGGCCTGTAATTTGTCAGCTCAGACCTGAAACAATATCTTTTTCTAAGCGCAAAATTTGTTTTGGAAACCGCAAGGGCTCTTTCCTCTACGGCTTAGCAGGAAGCGAGGATCTGCAGCAACCACATTATGTAGCCTAGTTATTGCGGGCTCAGCTTATAACCTTTTTACCTATTTTTAAAATGCTTTTATAGAAAATCGTTTGTCAGTTGTTATGAAAATTTGTGCGGCCTATATGACGTTTATGCATATCAGTAAACGGGCATACACCCAGACTTTTGGAATCATCAAGCTGATTACGAAAATGGCTTCGGTTTTTGGTTTCTCTTGAAGTGCTCTCCCTTTAATTGTGGTTTGTAGCTCAAAAGAAAGCAGAACCAAAACCAAGAAGTTTGATGGCAAAAAATGAACTTCACACAGGGCGCCATTTGTTGACGAACTTTAATAATACTGCCTAGCTATCTCTCTGAAGGTTTTTTATTCATGGATGTAGGTTTTTATATCTTGTTCTAAGAGTGCCATGTTTTCATCGGCCTTTTTCAGAATTGTAAATTGGGGCAGTTTAAGCGGATTAACAAATGTATCTGTTGGACCCCATCAATTTTCTGAAAACCGGTTTCGACAGTCAAGCAGAACAGTGTTGATGAAGCCCATTTTAACATTCTATTTTTGTTTCACACAAAATTGAAATGGACTAAATTTCACATTGCATTTCGTCTTCCAAAACCTTGAAAAATCGATTTGGCGGCAAATCGCGCGCGCTTGGCTAGCTTCCGCCGATTCGACCGGTTACATTGGTAGAGAGTGAATACTCAATTGACCAATAAAATTAAGCGCTTCATTTATTGAAGGTATGGAATGAAAGTATTTCTTTATTTCTTATTCCAAAAGAGTTTTAATTTTTCATACTCGACGCAACAAGTGAGAGACAATGATAAAAAAATAAGAAAAATGTTCGATGACTTTTCTCGACTGTGGCTAAATGTCTTAGCTGCAGTTTCGACAGTAACAAATTTGGATTTACGCGTACATATTACATCTTTATTGGAAATGACGGGAGCGATTAAACTACTACAAATACAACTGCCTCTCGATCATAATCGCCGAAAGGCGGATGTCTCTTTTTACCATTTTAGCCCGTCACCGTATGAAATAACTCTCACTACTTTACACAATTAATACCCCCCCCCCCCCTCCCTTTTCAGCCTGTGAGTTAATTCATCTGCGTTACTGACAATAAAGAATACATTAGCCACCTGTTTGACAGGGTCCACTTTTCAATCAATTTATTTTTAGAAGCGCACCAACCTTCTACAAAAAACTTTGTTGCACCGATGCAACTTTCAGAGCAAGGAGACAAAGTTAAGAAAGAATAAATAAATTTATAAAAATTATCGGACAAAAAGTTAGAGACATGAATGTACTTTAGATTTTAAAACAAGCTTTAGCAAACATCTAGGAATTAAAACTATTGTTAGAAAAGAAGGATTAAAATGATTTTGAACAAGCTGTAGAAGTTTAAATAATTAACTATTCTATGGAAATGGGTCTTAAATTGGAGAGAGTAAAACGGTTTCCCCTAATGAACAAATACTTATTTCTAAATGATGAAACTATTACTGAGTTAGGGACTCTCTTAATGTTGTTTAAAGTATGTGATGATTTGTTTAAAATCCCATTTCTTCGTTTAAGTAGATGACAACATTATTTCTAATAATATAAAAACTCCATCAGTGTTAGCATTGAAAACTGAATAATGCAGAATCATTGCCATAAAAATAGATACAAATTTATAACGAGCAGTGAATGGGGAAAAGATTTCCACTTCAGAATTGTTGTCTAATTCAAGTTGCAGAGTTCATTAACCAATGAAAGGGTCCACTTGGAAATGTCCAAAATTCAATGCAACGCGCAATGAATTAAAAGAGAATGAAATACTTTAAGCCGATAACAAAGCCATAGTTTTCATTTGGCAGCGGCGGCTGCTGCCTTTGCTTGAGCTTTCTTTGCTGCCTTGTCTTGCTTGCTTGTCGCTGCCGATTGACCGCCGGCCTTGTCTGTATTTTTCGGAGATGGGCTGTTTTTATTTCCCCCCGGTGACGCGGGTGGAGCTCTGTTCGTTCTTCCTTCTTCAGTTTTCTCTGACCTGGTCGGTGGCCTTTCAGGTTGAATTGTCTTTCCCTTTGTCATGGAGAACATTCCAATCTCGAAGAGGACCAAACTCACCATAAAATAAGGAAACCAGTTTCTTACGAAATATTTGGCAAACGTGATCAACAGAGCTGTTGTTGTCAAACCGAATCCAAGAACTCCAAATATAGCCATCTTTAAATCAATATCAGCTTGTCCTTTCTACCTGGCAGCTTGCTGGATTTTAGTTCAAGTTCAAATACACAGATGGACACGAAATTGAATGTTGCTATAAAATCTATAACAAAATTAGACAATCCTCCTCATGTTATTCTACGCGTCACGTGACATAGAGACACTTGTTAAAATGGTAGATGATTGGACGTAGCACCCAGGAAACATTTACGCGCATTCAGCTGCTGAGAATACTAATAGATACATAACAGGATTTATAACGAACACTCACCATCAGCACGACGCAAAGCTAACACAGATCGAATTATTTGAGCATGTAATATCCATAGGCCTCTAAAAATTATATATATATTTTTTAATTGAAAAGCTTGAAATGGCCTGGCTATCAAGTCATATCATTTTGAAAATAAAGACCAAACATCAGGAAGAAACAGTTAAGCGTTGCATCGGCAAATTCTTGAATGTTTTCCAAAACGCAGAAAATTTCACTTAATGGGGATCATCAAGAGAAATAAGAGATACTTGGTATCTACGATAAAAGTTGCTTATGTTGGTTCTCGTTACGGAGGCGTTTGCTAATTACCTAGCAGGTACATTCTATGCCTTTTGACAGGCTGACAGAAAGTGAACAATGGACGCTGGCAGCACACCAGCTAAATTTAAAAACGTCATGTATTAGTTAGTGCAGCATAAATGTTTAAATTGTTTGTCCGCGCGCATAGCTTTTACTAGGACATGTTATCAAACTGGAAACGTGTATTTCTAAAAAGATTTAATTTCTGCACTTTGATCTCACGTAAAACAAAACAGAATAAATATATTCCATATTCCTTTCTTTGCATTGTCGTGGCTTCTAATTAAGAGTAAAGGTATCAAGGTAGACTGCTTTACGGTTCGAGAGCGCCCTTATCTTTGAACAATCCCAAAACTACCTCCTAATTTGGTTCTCAAAAATGCCACATTTCGGTGGGAGAAAGGCGCGGATTATATTGTACTTTAGTATCCTTGTTTAAGATATTCAGTGAAATGGAAATAGTTTTTTTGAAGTGTATCCTAAAGAGGTTCCCGATGAAGAAGGATCTTCGTTCGTTACAAATTAATTAATGACTCAGGGAAGGAGAATGTGGAAACACCTGAAAAAAAGCATTCCACAGAGCATGCTACCCGCTCAAAACTACTGGCCAATGACTGCTGATGGGTTTTATCTATCTTTGCCTTGCTATACATCCACTGCCATGCTTTTTTTTTCTGTACGAAGTTAGCTGGTTGCTTTAAGAGATTTTTTAAATCGGGAAAACTTTTTGCTGAGATAAAGACTGCAAAGCTCATTCTCTCCTGAAAAGTAATAACAAATTCAATCGACCTAAAACGTCTGTCTTTTTTACAGGCAACGCACGAACCCAAAACAAAACGGAAGACGTGGTTGCGTTTGCACTTCACTTACGTTCTGTTCTGTACATTAGGTCGATATTAGGGAAAGAAAGGCGCTGACACATACAGTATAAGAAATATTTTCAACCGAAACCTTATGCTACAAACTAGTTTTATTTTTCTTTATTCTGGCTCTATCGGGAGATCGGTCAAAGTATACGTAAGTAAGTTGGCAAGTAATTACTTCATGTTGTCGGACTTCAAGTTGGGCCTGTCACACAAAATATTAACTTCGTAGTTAACAACTGATTATCATAACAATTTCACGAGTACCGAAGTTAGCAGATATACGGTAATGGTAAGCGGCGTTCAAACAGGCAGTGGCACGCGGCCAAAATGGCTTCGGGGACAGTGGGATGGGCCAGCCAAGCTACACACTTCCGAGCTTAAAAATAGACCCAATAGCCATGTTGTACGTATGTAGTGGAGTTACAGGGCTTTCTAATTCTATATATATTGATACTGAGTTGACTTTCGATCTTGACAATTTTCGATGAGGCGCTTTCCATTTTTCGAGTAGTACAGGAGCTCTTCCAGACCCCTATTTTCATTGGCCTAAATAAGCAGTAGCTTCTTTTGTTTTTAGGGCTAAGGGTATTGGTTGTGTTGAATCATTTATTGTTTCGTTCTCCAATCGCAGAACCTGTCTGGAGAGTTACTGACCCCCCCAATTTTTCCAAATACGTGATGAAGACACAGCTATAAATACTACGTCGAATGTGACTAACACATGCTTGACGTATGACTCAGCCTTGAAAGGCAGGTGAAGACTAGAAATTATTTAAAGTGCATTCGATTGGTTGTATTTTGGAATTTAAAAAAAATCAATCAATCAATCAAAAACTTTATTTCACCTTGAATTTCAAAAAAGATAGCACCAACTAATACTAATATCTCCGAAAGAGAGAAAAACAATATCATAAAATAAGCAGCCCACAAACCACTTATTCAGCCCGGCTCGCGTAGATTGAATAGAAGGAAAATGTAGTCATTTTTCTATATGTTTTTATTCGGACAAAAGATTTGTTGAACACACCTTTAATTTCCTAACAAATATATTCAATCTCAGCGGATCTCACAAAATTGTTACTGAAATTAAATTAAATTAAAATAAATCGATCGACCATTTCCGCGACGTCATTTAAGCCATTACGTTTTGCTAACAGGTAGGACACGTGTTTGTCAAACAAAGATTTGCATTTTCTATACAAATGCCGAAATTACCGAAAATTTAAAGACATGAATTTTAATACACTTCAGCGATGGCCCTGAAATATAAATCATCTCCTATAAACAGCCTTTTTTAAAGAAATTGCTAGCGCTTTAAACGATCGAATATTCTCCAAAAGTCGTCGCTTTTTTGACAATTCATGTCACTTATATTGCAAACTGCTTTATCAAGAATTCCATGCAAATGCTTTTATATGCAGAGGAGAATTTCTTTCCACTCTATTCGAAAATGAAATTTCCAAAACTGGTTCTCATATTTGGTCGCTGTCAACAAAGCGAGAAAGTTATAATCCCCCAAAAAGATTTAGTTTCGTTCAATTCTATGCTAAAAATGCCATTTCTTTGCGAGTGAGAAGCAAAGGGCGAATTTCTTTGTTTTCCATCGATGTTATTAATGTTTATTGACTTTTTATACTTCGATTTTCGGATAAATCATTCGCTACACACCTTAGTATCGACCCAATCCGTTCATCGTTTCATCAAAATCTGATCTAACATCGTCAATTTTCTTTTCTTCCTCGCGAATCTTGTCCTTTATAACGTTAAGTTCACCCTGAAGTCTTCCAACCTTCCTTTCCGCCGCCTCGTATCGGATTTCCTCATCTCGCCTCAGTTGCCACAATTCTCGTATCTTATTTTCGCATGCCTCCTCGCGATCACCGCGTTTCTCCTCATCAATTGCCAATTTACGCAAGTTTCGGCCAACTAATCTGTTCTGCTCCTCCAGCTCTCGGCCCCTTGCTTCTGCGACTTTTAATCTCAGCCTGTACTTTTCCTTTTCTTTAGACATATTTTGCAACTTTCGCCAGCATTCGGCGCATTTGTTCTCGCTGTAGTCGGCCGATTTCTTGTACTCTTCTATCGACAATTCAAGTTTCTCCAGTTTTCGCTCATCTTCCTCCTCCATTTCATCCAAGATCTTTCGCTGTCTGTCCTCCCTTTCTAACCTCTCAAGCTCCTCACGGTACGACTTTTCTTTGTCGAAAATACGGTCTTCCACAGAGTCGAGTTTCGCCTCAAGCAGCCGTTTTCTTCTTTTCAATGCATCGACTTCTTTTTCTTTTTCATCCGCTTCATGCCTTTTAAAATCAAGTTTCTTCGTCGCAGCTTTTTCCCTGTCCTCAGCTTCGTCGATTTCGTGTCTTAACCTGGAAGTTTTAGCTTTAAACTCTTCCATGCTATCGTGTTTAGACTGAATGGTTGCTCTCGGCGTTCCTCGTTGTTTAGAATTACGTTTTCGTAATCAGAAATTCACCTGTTTCGGAAATCAGAATAAATTATGACGCCTCTGCACCAATAACATGTCGCCTTACGGGCTGGTGGCTTGTTTAAATGTTTTGACCAATGTCCGTAAGGATACTGTTAAATATATACAGAAAAAGAAGGTGAACTGCTGTCAGACTCAACAGCAGTTAGAAAAAAAATAACCATAACAATAATCATTGTTCTTCAAGAGAGATGTAAAATTAAATTACGTCTCACTCAAAAAGTTAAAAACTACAAAATGCAAAATTAGCATGGATATCATTCACTAAACGGTGGATTTCAATAATCAATCCTGTTTCGTTTCTTCCATTTAATCCTATGTATGACAAATAATTCAGCAAATAGTCTTCAAAAAGGGCCGGCTTTCCGTCTTACTTTCTGAGTTTGTACCTTCTTTTCCGAAAATAGTTTTCAAACTACAGATGTAATATTATTTCTCAGATCACTTCGTAATTCACTTTGGTAATTTCGGAATAAACTTGGTCGTGCCACAAACGCTTTTTGACTTCTTTTTTTTCGCGTTATCGTGTCCCAAACGAGCATTTTAAAAAACGTTTGCATCCGAAAAAGATTTTTTTCAACAGCTTGGAGCAAAATTCAACAGGTGTAAATACTTCACGCTGATCGATGTAAAATTATTTTGTCAGAAGTGTTTGCGTCTATTTTATCTGATGAAACCGGTTTATCATTGTTATCTCGCTAGCTCCAGCTGGTACATTTGAAAACGTAGAGCCAATTTAAATACAAACTGTGAAAACTGGAATGTAGTAGTTGAAGAAGGACAAAGGAAACTACAAAACAAAAAGCGAAATCATCAAAAAATAGCGATTTTTTTCCCCTTAAAAGTCAGAATTGTCTTCGACGTCTTTTAATTATTTGTTTTCAGTTTGGCATAATCAGAAAAATCCGATTCCAAACGAACCAAGTAAATTGTATGTAATTTGGTTCCTAAACCAATGAAACTTTACCAATTCATTACTTGATATTTACATGAAGCTTTTGTGGTTCAATTCTATCCTTGGTTTAATTTTACTTTTCTTTTGTTTCAAACTCATTATCACACATTACCATAGCCAAAAACAAAGGAAAAAAAATCTAAACCAAGGATAAAATTGAACCACAACAAAGCCAAACAAGCATTGGTATTAGGCTTTAAATCTTTGTTGATAGAGGAGGTAGGTTGAAAAATAGCTCCTACCCAAGGTAAGTCTGATTAGGAAAGTGGTACTGGGGCCAATATAATAACACTTTTACAAGTGTGATTTACAAATGTGGCCATGATTTAGAGTCTAAAAACAATGGCTACACTTGTAAAAGGGTTATAAAAATTGACCCCTAATGTCAAATGGGTCCTGTATTTGTGCTTGACTAACTCTTAGTCAGGGCTAGTCTGAGGTTGCCCAACCTAACAAGTCAAAGGACGTGTTAAATCGGTAATTATTGGCTATAGTCTTCGCATACAGCGCAGGCGAATTTTTTGGGTAAATGAGCGCTCAGTATTTCCTGCGAATTATGAAGTAACCACCTTTGATTTTTAAAGTAGAGGAAGACTGGAAAGAAACAACGCATAATAACCACAGGGATCCCACACAATCTGGAAAGTAACCGTTAGTTTGTAATGTTATCAGTACATTTACTGGATTTACTGGATTTGCTTCATCTGTAGCGATATATCGTATAAATATCAGTCAGAGGCAAAGAGATTGACGAGCTAAAATACTTACAAAAACTTAGATCTTAGACTTTTGTGAACAGAATAATTCTATTTAAGTCGAAGTAGTTGGAATACCAGGCGTAGATTAAGAAAGGTGTTTATTATCGGCAGAAAATGGGACAAAATTATCGCTTCATAATACGGCTACTGAATACTTCTATATAATATTAAGGAAACAACAAATTGCAAAGTCAAAGTAAATATAAATGTTAAAGAAAATGCTTGGGAATAAAAATCAAGGCTAGTCTCAACACAATACTAACATTAACCTGTGATAAATTACTAGTGTTTAACCAATACGGAAAATAAACAAAACCAGAAACTCTTTCAATCCCCAGGTAAGAGCAAAATTTCTCAATTTTTGTACATTTTTAGGGACGCTAAATAGTTCAAGGAAGAATCACTTGATTTTTCCTCGCCTTCTTCAGTTTGCCACATTCTGAAAGTTTTCAGAACGCGACTCAAATAAAATCGTTTCAAGCTATGAATTAAAAGAACTGCATATTGAACAACAAATAAGAATTGTCAACTACACATGGTTTGAAATGATAGGATTCCAAACTTCCCACAATACGCTGCAGGTTGGCAGAGTTGGGTATAAGATCCTTTGTCTGTTGTTCTTGAAAATTATCCGTTGCCATCGACATCGCGATTATTCATACAAACCACACGGTTCGTATAAAGCCATCAGCTGTTGAAATAAACCAAAAAATGTAAGTTTAGACTAAGTTTTCAGAACGAAGAGAGCAAAAAAGTTTGGGATAAACAAATATATAATCCTTACCAATGCTATACAGAACAACCTTGGCCTAGAAAGAAAGAACACAGGCAATTGAGTGATAAGATAATGAAAAATAATGACTTGAGCACGTTAAACTGACACTGCTGTACAAAAAAGTACTTACGATCCTTTCCGTAGCCATTTCAAACACGTAACAATAAAAATTCTTGGCCAGGGTACATGTTGTCTCCCTAAAAAAATACGATATCAACAGATGAGCTGACCCTCGTATTAAGGAAAGGTAGGCTTTCTCCAAATTTTGCTATTCGAATAGAAGGTGGCGCTAAGTTCTGGGCTCAAGCACTTAAACGTCAGTGTGATGTCCTCAAGTGGGTTCTTCTCTTCTAGTGATTTTGTATGTTATGCTATTTTCGTTTACGATATATGTCCACTATACCCCATATTACCTATATTTAGTAAGGAGTGGCGGTGGTGGTATATGAGAGCTTTTTTAAAAACGGGAATTGTCTTGTTTTATACTTTTAGCCTAAGGGTGGATTTCCACTGTAGCGTAATTTTTACGTGCGTACGTGCGTAAAATTTACGTTCGCAAAGTAAAATAGAGGTAATGCATGAAATGTCGCACGTAAACGTAAAATTTGAACCTCGCTCAACTTCACGTTTATGCTCAACACTTTATATCTTGCCTCTCTTTTATTTACGTAATTAAGATTTACGTTGGTGTACACGCACGTAAAAATTACGCGGCAGTGAAAATCTACCCTAAGGGAGGAAGCTGATTTGAAGCGGAGCTAATTCCGGGGGATAATTCGAGCATTTTCAGTATATTTCATGTGTAATTAACGGAATGAAAGATAGTAAGAATATAAACATTGACCCCCATTGACTCGTCAATAAAAGAGATCAAATGGACGGTTAAATATACACTAAACAAAACTAACCGACTACTAACAGCAGAGGGAAAACTGAGAAATTGTACCAGACACTTTAAAATGATAGACTACGAGAAACTCTTTATATTCCTGTAAATGATACGAGATACACGGGTGCGTTGTCACACTCGAGGAAGGTGTCACGCGGAATGGCAATTTTCACGCGCGCGCTCGCTTGCTCTACTATCCTTTGGGAAAATTAGGATACCAATTGCAAGTTAAATATCCAAGAAAAGAAAGCTTAAATTATTTACCCCGAAACAAAAGCTATCATTTCTTTTCTGTCCGCTCGCCGACCACACGAAGATGTCTCAGTGAAGGAATGAACTCCTAAGACCTGCGAAAACAGATATTGAACATTAATCATTAATGCATTCCGGGTCCCACAGGGCAGACTGATATGCTTTGTGAGTGCAATCTGACGCTATATTAGTTGGAGAGACAGAAGAAAATGCACGCCGCCTGGTTAGCTCTAGCAGACATTGGAGGGGAAGGCCAGGGTCGAGAGAAGGTGCTACTTAGGTTTTACATCTTCAGAATGTTACACTCCGGGGAGGGGGTGACTTTAGGAATTTTTGGGTGGGGATGTGCCGCTGGGACAATGAAACCTTTAGGCCTATACGAGAGCAAGTTCAGCTGAATTTTGCTACCCTATACTAGACTAAACTCCCCAAATCCCCAAATCCCCCCTATCCTAGAATAGCTGTTTTCTTTGCTTTTAGGCTGAGTTACGTAAATTTGCACTTGCCGATTTGAATTTTTTATATTCTTGAGTGGCAATTCCCGGTTTCCCTCGTCTAGACTAAAATCTTCAACCAATTGACCAGTTTTTTGGAAAATGATACCCTATTCTAGACCCAAAATCTCTGATTTATATACCCTATCCCAGAGTAAACTGCTTGAAAACCATACCCTTCACAGTATATAGCCTATATATGGCAGCACCCCTCCCCCCCAACCCCCCAACCGGGGTTATACCTTAATTCTAGTCTTGAAAATGAATATATGAACATTCGTACACTTAAAGTGGGGGATGGGATTTAACACGTGCAAGATCATCGCAGTTTATGTGCGCAAATTAAGAAGTTGCGAAAACAAAACCGCCTAAAAAAGTTTAGGTCAAGCATGTTAAATGAGCGTCGACCCCAAGACCTCTGTGGTACTGGTAGAATGCTCTCACCACTTAGCTGTCAAAACAACTGGGATCTAAATGTAAGAGATTGTTAAGTCCTTAATGACATTTAAGAGGAACAATACAAAATAAAAGAACTTAATTTGGAATTCCATCACAACAGCTTGCCCTCCCGACCGCCAGAGCCTGGGCACTACAATTGATGCATAGGCTCCGGTGCTTAAATGAGCCATGCAGGTGCCATCCACGGGAATATTTGTTTCCATTCTCCCACCCAGATAATAGAACGGGCCCGCTAAGCTCTAAGCAGGAAGTACTTGTATTTAGTCCACTAAGTTGAGAGGGCAAGCGATTTTGAGGATGTTTACAGTTTATCTCTATCTGTAGCTGAATTACAGTCTGGAACATTACCTTGGACGTTTCTTGGTCTGTGACAACAATGTTTGTCTCCGAAAGGTTAAGGAAAACAGCCTGGTTTAAACAGACAAGGAAAAAAAACATACAGTAAACACATAAAAGGGTTGAAATCAAGGCAATACAGATGGGAAGGCTCTGGTGCAAACTGGTGAGTGTCAGGGGAGTGTTAATCCTGATTATGAGAAACGTTCATGGCTCACCCTTGGTTTGTTTGCCTGTTTTAAGACGTCCAAAATGGAGTCTTCTATCACTGCTACGCCACCATCCTGTCAAGGAAAGGGAGAAAAGGGAATCATTAGTCGGCGTTGTGTATGTTTAGTGATTCCAATTTGTTTAAGTTTGTTTTGTGAGTGTTTATTATCACAACTTTTTGCTATGCCCAAGGCCCACTTCTCGTTTGGTTGCATAAGCAATTGCATATTACAATTATCCCAGTTTATCAAATATTCAAGGGAGTCCGTGCTCCAACTTTTTGACAGGGCGATTTTGTCTCATATTGACGAAGCTCGTGACCTATGTCGTGTGCATTCTTTATTGGGATATAACAACACTTGGTCTCTGTCACCTATTAGAGCGCGCATAAAAGAAAAAAGTGTTGCTTGCGCATTGTCAATTGAGCTATAGGCTCGTGCTTCTCCAGCATTTCTATCATGTTCTTAAACAATTCAGCGCGGTTTTATGTTGCCCCCAGCGCGATTTTCATTTCATTACACGACATCCGTTCACATTTACCCAAATGCACGTTACAACGGGAAAGCATGGTTGGCAACTCTGACTAAACGAACAAAACTTTTATAATAACCACTGTGCCTAAATACAAGAGTGTACCCATAGCAGTGTGACTTACTTTTCCAACGTCCAGCTTTCCATAGTACGTGGCTGCATATGTTGCACTACAAGTGGAAAACAAACAAGTCAATTATTACAACTGAAAAGCGAACTTAAAGGGATTTACTCAACGGTTGTTTGCGACTGAGGGATGTGGACAAGGATGTAAGCAACTAAACGGAATATTCCACGAAGATACGGAACTCTATACCAAAACATCAGTAGTCTGATTTTGCCTTATATTTGCCTTGCATAGTTAGATGTGGGAGGGTGGAATAGTGATCGCAGATTAAAACATTGAAGTGCCATTCCATTTGCTCTTCCAAACTGAGTTACGGAGCCAAAAAACCAAGCACTTGTACATTAGCTCCAATTTATCGGCAAACAAAGCTGTAGTGGTAACTCCAGCCGAGGTCAGCGAAAGTTTATTGTAAACTACCGTATACAGTGGAACCCCGTTATTACGGTCACCTACGGGCCCAAAAAAATTGGCCGTAATAACAAGGTGACCGTATTGAAGAGGGTTTCTTTACACGAAAATGTTCGTAATAACCGGGTGACCGTAAGGCGGGGTTCTACTGTATACAATCTATTTTTTCAAGGCTTTGCGCAACTCAGATGAAAGGGACGATGGTTAACGCTATCACGGATTACGATACAGGTAAGTGAATATGGAAATAGATTTCTTAGTACTTTTGTCAAGAAGTAGTTTATTGCAGTTGAGTTAAATAACTCTGCAACCTTTTTGAATCTTGCCATCTTTTACTAATCAATTCAACTCCAAAAATTATTTCAAGAAAAGGCCTAGAGTCATTCCCCCTTTTTACGACGAATTACAGTACATTGTATCTGAGGCGTGAACGGGAGTCTCCTCGAACCCCGCCAGCTGCTGAGGTGCTGTATCCAAACCATTATGACCTTCTTCCTGGTACGGGTCAGCGGCTATTACAGCCATGCGCTCTGTAGCCGGAGGAAAACCTTTGCCATTATAAAATTTACCCTAAAACAAAACAAAACAAAAACCGCACTTTCAGTAAAATCTCTTGACCACACCAACACGGCATATCCCGATTCTAGAACAATGCTTTTGCGCTCTCTTTTTGGTAACTCCTTATTAAACACGTGACTCCCCACATTACATTCGAATTCATTCAATTTCATTTGACCATTAAAAAAGTGACGAAAATCTCGCGATAGCTTTAGTCTACGTAAACAAACAAGGTTCAAACGAGTAAGTATAATCACCTTCACTAAGGTACACGAAATAGGCCTTCCAATGTTCCGCTTCAGCAACTCCGCGACCTGAATTTAAACGTAAAAAGACGAAACAAAATGCACATTATTTCGAGTGTCAATGTATTTAGAACGAAAGCACTAACTGGGAACTCTATTTTTACGTCTCCCGCTGGAGAGGGAACCGCCATTTTACGTAGTCATCCGAGCCATGCAAAGGTCCAGCCGTTTGCAGGGCAAAGGAAGTACCTTCATTTCTCAGTTATGTTAAGACCCTAAGCATTGGTCCGTCCCCGGGAATCAAACCCACGACCTCCGCTCTGCAGTCAAGCGCTCTACTGACTGAGCTAACCATGCAGCGGTTAATAGACCAGAAAATACGGTTGAAACAAGAAGGTGGAATAACAGGTCAAGTGAAAGCGAAACATGCATTTGATTACCTACCTTAGCGGTTTTTAACTTATGAAGGACGATTCCGAGCATGTCGTCCAATGTATCACCGCACTCAATACCAGCCTGAGGGAACACAAATATTTTAAGACGCTTTTTAGAAGTCATTTTCTTTCTGTAGCTTTTTTTACATGGCTTTAGTTAAGAGGTCAGTGGAATGCAAAAGACAAAGCAAAGGCCAATTTTGATGGGAAGATGGGATCGAGGCAGTAAGAGATAATTGAACTTTACTTGTTTCCTAGAGGAACAAGTTGACAGACCAAACAATAGTGCGGCGATCGAGGTTAAAACGAAACATTTATGACTATAGCTTTCAGGTTTTATTCAGCCAAATGTTAAATGTAGCTTACATCTTCTGCTGCGCTGTTGGTTCTTACACATGCAACCATGACTCTTCCGTTAACGGTCCTGTAAAAAAAAAGTTTTAAAGAAAGTTACTTCCTAACATTAAACCTACCTTAAGAAAAGTATTTGCAAAAAGATGTGCTCTTTAGTCATGGCGACAGGAGCAATCCTTCTTTTTATACTCGTGGACGGGTATAGACACGTAGTGCGCACATTTATGGCGCAAAACACCCATCACAGGTAGAATTATTTAAATGTACCAATTGTTTGATCCTTTTTTACGAAAAGACAAAAATTTTAGTACGGGCTACACAGCGTATTTTTCTTCCACGGAGCACCGATAAATTTTCGCTCCTGTAGAGATGGCTGAAAGTTCGTTCAACCTCTTAGGTTGCTTGCAAAAGAAATTTGTCCTTCGAACAAACAACCGAGTATACAAAGAGGTTTTCTAACACATAAAATAAAATCCTAACTGGCCATGTAATATGAAAGTTGTAAGGTTTCCTCAACGCGGGTATACTAGTCCATTACACGCTTGATGCCGCGATGAAAAGACGGCGACGAAATGAAAAAAGAAGGATCATGCCCTTCGCCAAATGACTCTACCGTTTTCATCTCGTTTATGCACACGCAAAACAATTGCGCATGTTGCGTCACAAACACAGTACTTTACAAGCGCGCGCTTCCATTGCGCACGCACAGTACCGGGTAAAAACGAGCTTAGAAACGTGAATACAAAGGTGCCATCGTTGGTTTATAAACTGACAACTTCACTGCAGTTTTATTTAGTGGGAAGTTTTTAATCAAGTGATTAGACTTAAGGATTGTTTAGAAGCGTTTTGAACAACACTCTTAGTCACCTTGTAAGCCTACTGAGAAAGAAATAACAACAGAAAACAACACCTGTCAAGCAGTGGAATTTAAGTGATTCAAAGACTAATAAACAAAGTAGGTTAAATGCTTATTATTCCTCACCTCACGACCAGTCCCAGCTCTTTACATGGTACAATGTCTACATGCCTTATTTCCTACACGCAGCAGAAAAAATGAGAAGATCGAGAGCGAGTTAGGAAATCAATGAAGCTGGCGAAAACAGCATTACTGACAACCACAAAAGGAAAAGAGAGGACGAACTTACAGGAATAAGCCACGTTTCATCCAGAAAACTGCAATTCTGTCGGTAAAACAGAAAACCAATGAATAACACTCGTAAATGAAGAGAAATACTTCGTCAACTACTACGCTGAGCGTGCAAAGAAAGCCGCGTCCTGTAGCCCGGGGCTAGTGGATTTTGCTATCGGGCTAGTGATTTTTGTTCTTAACTTGTCCGACGGGTAAGTGTTGTTTTTTGGGAAAATTCAAATTACAGAAGAACTAATCACTCCGGCTAATCAAAAAGGGGTTTGGGGCTAGCTGAAATGACCTTTGGGCTGGTACATACTAGCTACAGCTTGCGCGAATGGCAGGCTGTAAAACTGACTTTCTTTACACCCCGTACGCTTAACTTCGTACTGTTACATTCTTTCTGACAACAAAAAAAAACTGGTAATTTACCTTCAAATCCAAGGAGAATATAAGTTTTCCTAGCCCTTTTAAAATGTTCATGAGAGACTCTAAAGGAAAACAAAAACACGTTTGCGAAGTCAGAGGCACAGAGAAGGTTATTCAAGGGAGTCTAAGTTACAACGCGGTTTAAGATAAGGAGTGGTAATCCAGATTTGGTTCTGAAGGGGTAATTTTCTGGTCTTTGGTATGCCTTCCTGTCGTAAACATTGTTTAGATATCAATGACAGCTAAAAAAAACTGATTAAAAACTGTCTTAACGCAGTTTTGTCTAACCCCAGCTAAACTCCGTTTTAATGGTTTTAAAACAATGGCAATAGCTATCCCACCGTCGGTGATTGTCATTTTGTGGAAGAAAAACATTTCATCGTTTTCAACGTGGACGGAAAACGTTTACTGAGGTTTCGGAGTGGAAAAGCTGTTTACAAACAGAACAGGCGTAGTGTGGAAGAGTGAGTCTTCAGTTTCGAGGCACAAGGGAGTATTCTTTTCAAGGAAAGGGTGCAAGATACTTAAAACTTGTGCATGTACAACACAACGGCACCTACAAATAACACTATTTGTTTGCAAACAGAAAATAAAGTCAGTTTGTGATACGAACCTCTCATGACTTTGTCCCGCAAAATCGCCGTATCATTATACCAATACTACCAAAAAAATGGAGGCAAAACAATTATTAGAAAACGCCAACCAATAATTGTGTAGAAAAGAGGTACTTACAATACACTTTATTATCTACTCCCGAGAAGTTTATTCTGAGATAATTTACAAAGGATAACAATGAAGATGATATGAACTGCGGAAATACAAATTTTTAAATGAAGATATGATGAACTGCAATTCAAGCAATTGCAAATTCACCCGAAAAAAAAGTTCGCGACTTCAACGGGATTCGAACCCATGGCCTCTGCGTTAGCGCTGCAGTGCTCTAACCAATTGCGCTGTGAAGACCCATGATTGGAAGCAAGCCAATTTGTTACAATAATATTTACCTTGAGATTATACAAGCATCATAGAAAATCTCTCCCGCATGGGTTATTTTGGGATAATTTACAAAGGAATAATAATTACCTTAAGTTGACCCGGAGGGACTATTCTGAGATAATTTTACAAAGGAACAATAATTACCTTAAGTTACAAGCATCATAAAAATCTAAACTAAGACCCTGTTTACATGGAGTGGGGGACCCCGGTCTAGTGGGGTAGGTTTCTTTTGTTTTGTGTCCCCTAGAGCGTGAAAACACCACTAGTCCGGGGTCCCCCACTCCATGTAAACAGGCCCTAAAATCATTCGTTACAATTTATATGCTAAATAGTTCACGCCTTACATTGTTTTTGAAATTACTGAGTAATTTGCTGTTTCTAGAGTTTAAGCAAAGGGAGTTCAAAATATTTATTGAACGATAAAAAAGGAACGCTGAGCGGTAGCAGTTCTGCAAAAAGGAGATTGTAAATGATCTTTATGTCTTGTAACTATGTGCATCTAACCTCTTGCCGATCTTACTGGCTAAGTAAGCAAGCGCAAGTCCACTAATAATCTTATACAAAAGTGTGACATCCTGTACTTCCAGCTAACTCTTAACTGAGGGCCACCGTAACTCACGTGATACTGGAATAACATGATCGAACTTCTTGATGTTAGTCACAAGACGAGCGGCAAAGTTTTGCACCAGTTGCAGCTTTGGTAGATTTTGCTTGAAGGTAAATTACCTCAGTTCCAGGGGGGGTAATGTTACGGGGAATAACGGAAAAGGGGAAAGAGCGGCGACCAGGAACAGACAAATTAAAAAAAAGCAAAAAAGGAACAAACACAGAGAATGGGTAATGGTTTGGGTTGGTTTTGTTTCTATTCTTAATTTTCCAGTTCGCCGTGCTTGTTCCTGTTCCCCTTTCTTCGTTTGAGGAAAGCATCGCCAGTCCTCAGACCTTCCCCAGTGCTGGTTTATGAATCCTTACTTGAGTGCCCGAGAGGTTAGCGTCCGTAGCAGGCGCCGGGTTTTTTAGGGCGAGGGGAGAAATTTCGAGCACCCGCGCTCGTACGAGGAGAAAAATGGAGAGGAGGTGCGAGGAAGCGCGTATTCCCCTCGCGCACGCTATAAAAACTAACCAAACAAAGTAACTGGCGCCTGCCACGCAGACCAAGGAGAGGTTTTGGGGGGGCAAAAAGTGTCTCAGGTCAACCTTAAACTCTCTCTATCTCTCTCAATGAACGAGAGTCGAAAACGTCTTGGAATAGAAGGCTTAATTTCGGTACAATGTTATTGTACCTTTAGAAGGGCTGAATTAGAAGCAAGGTTCTGGATCGTGTAAGGAAGCAGCCTCTTCATCAGACCGAGGCGGATAAATTGTCTGCCATATCCCTGGTATGAGTTTATCTGCGATAATAAAACAAAATGATCGTAAACAAAACTGCAAATATTTTGTCATACAAATAAAAACAAGGTTAAGGACCGAAGTTCAAGGAATCTTCAAACACAGAGAAACACGGTGTGACTATAAATGATTAGAGTACAGTAACAAGCTAAAAATGAAAGATATTCTCACCTTCTTACAAGATTTTACAAACGTAACCACGTGTATATAGGCCAGTTCCCCCCTGAAAATTAAAAAAAAACATTCTTCAAAAACTTGACCATTTTCGAATTCTCCATAATACATTCTGTTGACCCGCCTCCCCCCCCTGCCTCCGCAAAAAAAAAGAGTATGCGTAATTTAATGCTTTCAAATGCTCTTGGGAATATGCAGTCATACCAGGAGCATTTGAAAACAACTGTTTATATAAAAATTGGAGGGCAAACAGAGCGTATTATTGGGGATTCGAAAATAGAGAATACAAGCTAATTTACCTCTACTGTTATTGCACAAAAGAAAAAAAGAAAACATCAAAGAAGCAGCGCGTTGGAAATATCATAAACTCTCAAAAGTGAAAGTTGCTCAAACTTAATAGTTTTGAAGTACTTTGTTTAGATTTTGCACACTTCTCTCGTTTGCCCGCGGTGAAGGTGCGAAGTCTCCTCGAGGATTCTGGAGGGACTAACCCCGCTTACTATAAGAACTTGAAAAGTAAGAGGTCGAGTTCGCATACTTGTCATTTTGAAGATGATTGACAAGCGCCTCTATCCAGCACCAGTAATCCCATTTCTTCAGACCAAACACAGAACCTGAAAATATTTAGAAGAAATGACAATTACTGAATAGATCTCGTACGAAACGAATATTTCCACCAATTGTTCAGTTAAATCAAGTTCTTGTTAGCGTTTTAAGTAAACGCTGATGCGCTCAAGGGATTCACTCCAAACACAAGCGCGTCGAAATAGGCTGGGGATGTGAACTCGGGACTACCGAGAACGATAGTCCCGAGCGGGACTTGTAGTCGGGTCCAGGGGCCCGTTTCTCGAAAGTCCCGATAATTAACGGGCCCGGTAAGCTGTCTCCGTTTACATTAAAGACCGAGGTTTCAATAGTTTTGCATCTAACACGATAGAACTGTCAGTTAATGAAACAAAATGGAGTAGTTTGCTAGCCAGGACCCGCGCTCTTATTCTTTATATTTCGATTTGAATATTTGATTTCGGGCCCGTGAAGTTACCGGGACTTTCGAAAAACGGGCCCCAGCACTCTAACCGCTGGCCAAGCTACCTCCGAACATCAGGCCTTCCCTAGAGGGGTTAGCAAATTGGAGATTTAAGGTTTGAAGGGGGAGGGGTGGAGGGAGAGGGAGGGGAAGATTAGGTCTCCCCTTTTTCGCTTCTCTCTTTGCCCTTTCCCATGAGAAACGCCAGCAACTCAAGCTATAAGCGTACAGCTGTCTCATTTACCCGTTGAAATTGTTTTTATCGTAACTCCAACTGGCAAATGCGATGGCTATACGCGTATGTTAGAGTGGTTTTCGTTTGAGTGTCGTAAAACCAAAACCAAAGTAATTACTCTGGCCAATCACATAGGACACAGACAATACATTGAACCAATCAAAACTCGAAGTAATTACATGTGGCTGACGCAAAGCGCGGGAAAATGCATGCGAGCGCGTCACAATTGGCTTTGGTTTTACTTCTGATTGGATGAAAAGGTGGCGCGAATCTTTTAAGCCAATCGCATCGTGTAGAAAGTGCAAAACCAATTACTTTTCGACACTCAAATGAAAACCGCTCTATAATAAATGAATCCATAGGGCGCATCTCATCAGTCCCTTTTCTATAGACCAATCCCCGCATATTTTAAAAACAGCTTTGCTGCTATTTTGTAGACAATAACGTTTTTGTTAACAGGTAATCGGGCAGAAAGAGAGTAGCAAGAGGTATGCAAACAACGCTATGTTTTGTTGAGTGAATAAAGAGCGGTACGCAATAACGAAACGCAAAATCAGTCCTTTAGTGTAGCAGTGATAAACATCACTTTAATGTAAAGCACTGAGTTAGCGCTAAAAGAACATAAATTTTATGAATCAAAAGCGCACAACTCTGGAAAGCATCCGGTTGTTCAAAATTGCGCAAATTTCGCTTCTCTATCTAGGGAACCCACAGCAAGTGAGTAAGACAAATATCTGCCAAATATCTATGTCCCTAGAGGGCACGGAAAGTAGTATGTATATTGCCTTTATAGAAAGTGAATTTCACTTAACAGCCCTGCAAGTGACAAACAAGCGCTTTCTTTTTGACTTAGTGTAATTAAAGAGCATAAAATTGGGGTTTGGAATAAAAAAACTGGATAAAACCAGCCAAAAACGAAAGCAGGGTAATTTCATTCTTTCCGTGGATTTCTTTCGCAATCCCTCGATCCTTCACGACGAGACATGATATGACGTTATTTTCTACAGTTTTCTTTATTCATGTAGGACTTCGAACATAAAAGGTACGAAATTTAGGTTGGCACACTCCATTCTCCGAACTGCATTCTAAATTGATTTTTGAATTTTGCTGTCAGGCTTTTTTCAGCAAAAAGTCAACAATTGCTGGTGATTTCTAAACTGACCGAATACCACGCAGTGAAAAGCAATGTTACCACAAAGCGTTATGTGCTATTCATACGACAAAAAGCATCTGCAACTCAACAAAAATACGATAATCGCTAAGAAGGGAAAGCTGTCTGTGAAACAATCATTGAAGTATATAATAATGTATAATTCACCGCTGAAAAATCTCAGACTTTTAAGCACAGCAATAATGAGCGCAAGTTATTAGTTTGCGCATGGTTGAATGGTTTTGTAATGGTTTTCAGTCGCAAAAATTGATTCTGTTCGTGGACAAAAAAATTAGAACAGACAGCCTTTTAACGATTCAAGATGGCTTATGAGCCTAGCATCGGTCTTGAAGGAATCTTGAACTTTCAAAATCCAGGCCACTCTTTTCTAAGCAAAGGGCGGGGAAAAGAGGTTTCGAGATTTAAACAATGTTTAGAAAACCATTCAAGTTTGACAAACACTTTTAGCGCTAAGCGGGCAGTTTGGGTAAAATGTCAGAGAACGGGTTCTTGTAACACCTGTTACAAAGAAATACTCGGAAAGATATAGTTTCTAATCATGAATCAGTAATAATTCTTTGCGTTAAAACTTATCTGATCGCGGATAATTTATGCAAAAGAGACGAAAACGTAATGACATAGAACATATGAGCATAAGCATAAGCATAACATGTCTCTCAAAGATGTTAATGAAGTCAAGTCTATGGGGAACTCCACGGGTCACTGACGGGTGAAACGGCATTAAAAGAAACCGCGAAACACTTCCTAGAAGACGCGATGCAGACTCACAACTTGAAAACTTTGTTGTTTTAAAACGCGCGTTTGATTGCTTGTTTCGTGGACAGCGATTTATGACACAAGCACACGGCGAGAAGTCGAACCATTAGCAAAAGATCGAGTAATTCGCAATCACAGCGAAATTATGATAATTTATGTCGGTTTTCACTTACTCTTTAATCCTTGCCTGAAAACTGCCTCGATTCCTCCGCACACCGATATTAACAGAGGATTATCATCTCCTATAGGCTTCTTCACAGAACTCTCCAGCCCTTGAGCAGCGTCTAGAAAACGAAAAGATCGCAGTTTAGAGGGAAAATTCACGCGGGAATTCTTCAGTGAAGTGTTTGGTAGCTTTACCTTTAAGATGACTGAGACGGGTTTCTGCTTGTAAAGCTGACATCTGTCGACAAAATGCTTCCCAACTGTAGGCAGTTTCTCTTCTCTCTTCTCACGGCATTCTCCCGGTCTACATTTTGGCAGCAAGTTTGATCCGCAATCACCACGCACAAATTCACAAACTCACAATGAACAAGCCCATTATTTTGATTACAAGACGACGATGATCACTGGTTTGGAACCAAAGCATAAATAAGTAATCACTTTAAATCCTTTCTATAGACCAACCAAGCATGTAAAGTGTCAACCACACACAATGCGCGCTAACCAAATTGAAATTCAGTTTGATTGTAAAGAGATGTATTTATGTGTGTAAGAAACAAACCAACTAAACAAAACGATTGAAAATTCCGATAGAAGTTGTCGCGTAAAGGTAAAATATTTCTGTTCAAAATGGATTGTTTTACAGCCGTGTATCCATGCTAACCGTGTTGTTTCGTAGACACACTGGGAAGCAAATAATGAATTGATAAGGAAGAACAAGGTCTATCAATTAAAATCAACCGGAAAATGGTTTTGTTTTAGCGAGTTACTATTGGATGCAACGATAAAACTGTTAAATCTAATTTTGAAAAAAAAGAGAGTTTATAGAATTTAGGTTTTCGATATTTTATGAATTTTTTTTAGGGACGAATATTATATAAAAACTTAACATAAAGTTAGCGGCAAAAGGAGCTATTCTACTAAAGCATTTGTTTGAAAAACAACAGATGGAAAGATTCCCCTCGCTGTCAGAATTTTACTGTTGCGATAACGATAAACAAATATAGTTTTTGAAACAATATTTATTAGCCCTAGCAGTATTTTTTAAGGACGGTATAAGATAACTTTTATAAAGAACATCTTCTGTTATCAAGAAATAGAAAGCGGAGTAATTTCTTAGTTTATGAGAAAATGTTGTTGATTAAAGCGCTTATCATACCGGCTTTATTCAACATTATATTATTGGATAAGACTGAATGTCCTGGGACCGCAGAGGTTGCAAGCTGATGTTACATCAGATTTAAAAGGGCTAGTGAGTTCCAGGTTTTTTCATCAAAGTGAGCTGAAAATTTGCTAAGGTGTTCCTAGTCATGCATCTGTTGACATACTTAAAACTCTAAGAGAAAAAATATCAAAGACAAACAAAGCGTGATCTGTTTTAGGTCATTTTTCTGCAACACAGGAGCGTAACTTGAAACTGTTGGTCCTGTTTTTTTCAAGCTGCAATCCGTTTCCAAACTGGCCATCGAAAGTCAAAGACAGAAACTTACAGTTGAGATATAGTAGCAGTAATTATTATCTACGAATAAACTGAACTATTATTTCAGGGCTTTCTTTGATTCCAACGTGTTTTGAAGGTCTGAAAGAAGTATCAAAAATCGTCCCGTAGCCCCTTTAACTCAGAGTTTCAATTTTTAGGCCCCCTCAAAAGAATTCCACATCATTCAATGATAAAACATGGAGGGTAAGGCAGGCACAAAGCAGGCACGAGACACGCACGCCCCTATAAATAGGCCACCATTGGGAGCCGACCATTTGACTTTTTAGGGGTTGTGGGGGTGGGGGGGGAAGGGTGATTTCAGAAAAGAATACCATTTCCTGAAGACTGATTCCGAGGAAGAAAATTCTTGCAAGGGAATACCTGGCAAAAAAAAATCCGACACCGTTGTTGGTTAGGAAAAAATTCTATCACCAGAGGTTTGGGAAAAAAAAGAATTCTTACACAAACCAAACCACCCATACTCCACCCCCCCCCCCCCCCCCCCCCCTCAAAACTGAGTCAAATGGTCGGCCCCTTATGAAGATCCTCCTCCACAGTGAAAGATCATGTTAGTCAGTTTTTCAAAGTAATAAATTGAGTATTTCTTGGTTTCTTTCTCGTCGCTGTATTCTTCGTTCTCTAGGAGTCAATGCTCGTACCGGTCTTGTTTCTCCTTTCTCGTCAGAAGTCTCTTTTTCAAACACTTTTGCAATGGCGGGCCTCAGTTTGTGCAGTCTTGGAAGGTCACTAAACCGAACCTGTGGTAAAAACAGAAATAATCCCTACATGACAGGCGCGATAAACGGACTAAATTGTGCCAAGACAATGAGATGTGTAGGTCACCATTGCCTAGTCCCTGGTTCGTGCGGCCTATCAGGAAGTCCCTGTCTTCCTGGTTCGCCCGGTTGGTCTTGGATACATCACCGAAATACATTGACCGCGAAGGTCTCGGAAAACGCCGCAAGAGCATCAGTATTAGCTTCCCGTATTATGACTGGCGCCAGTGGTGGAAAAGCATTGTAGGCGATCATACCAACGCGGGAGAAAGAAAACAGTAGGGACCTTCACCAACGACGACGACAACGGCAGTAAAACTACACCCAAAAATAGGATTCGCGCGACGATTCGCACTGTTTCAAATTTCATCGCTCTTATTCCAACTCTTCTAGTTTGTCATAGGTCGGCGATTTTTTCAGGAGTTGAATTCTAAACGACTATATCGAACTTCAACGAAGAAAAAGAAAATCGTTTTCTTGTGCTCCCGTCCTCCATAAAGGTGACGCTACACGAGACGATTCGCAACAACGATTTTTAGCGCAACACAACGTTGCAACATTGTTGCGACATTGTTTCAAATGGTCACAACATTGTTCCAACATTGCAGCACTGTGTTGTTCTAAAAATCGTCGTTGCGAATCGTCTCGTGTAGACGGCACCAGGTCTTCAACCTATTGCCTTTTTGCCGTCCTCGTTGCCATCGCCGTCCTCGTTGCGTAAGCTCTCTAGTACCAAGCGCACGAAAACATGGTCATTACAAATCACCATTATATTTCAGCAAATTTCAGTTGGAAGGGGACAGTAACTCGCTGTTTAGCCCTCCCTGCTAGCATGACTGGGATATATGAACACTGAATCAGTAACGTTTGCCAAACTAGGACGTCCTAATTCCTATTCATATTACACGTACCGTCATGAAGTCAAAAGCCGTACTTATTCCCGGTCCCAGCCTTAGATTGCCACATTCTTGAGGCCAGTAATTTTTCCAGTGCTTTGAGAAGTGTGTAAGAATGGTGTAGCTGGCATGCATATCTCGACTCACTTTGATCGCTTCTGAAAGGGTGCTAGGCAAGAAAACAAAATGTTACAAAATGTTTCACTCAAAGAGTTTATTTCTGCGGTCAAAGTACCACTAAAACTAACTTACCAGTGTCTCCCTCTGACTGGCTCATCCTTAGGAATCTCAAAATAAGTTGCCTCGTGGATCAACAGCGTTGCATTTTTACCTGAAATTCAAACCTAAAGTTCAATAATAAAGCAAAGTATGCAGAACTGAGCAAAGTTACAAAGCCATAGAATTATCGAAAGACTTTCCTTCTCGTGCTTAAAATAGTAGTGTTGAGAAATTTAAGAAAAAACGACCGACATGTTAGCCCTAAAGACAGCGAAGCAGTAGGCCACTTCGAAAAATGTCTCCTTTCTTATCCTGATGGCACAGTGGAATTCACAGTATACGTAGACGGCTGGAACTATAAGTAACTTTCTTTGTAGTTAAGGAATCCTTGCGGCTCAATTCTCAAACAAATTGGACCTAGGCTTCTGAACAAAACGATGTCAGAAACTACACGTCAATGTTTTTGGCTGACGTTGGCACAGCTGCGTGGTCGACCAATATTCACTGTATGCAAACACTGAAAAAAAAGCACGTGCAGCTCGTGCTCGGAACAAGAGATGCTGATACGGGATGTTCGGGGCGATTACCATTAGTGCCGTGGAAAACCGCTTCTTTTGGTGGGAATTAGGAAATGGATGGGCCATCCAAGTTTACAGTGGAAAGACAAAATTAAGCGTCGTGTCTTTACTTTCTCTGTAAAACCCGCTTGAATTTAATCATTTGAAGTTATTGTTTTGTAGGGAACAGCAGAAAAATTACAAAAACATTAAAACGCACGTGCAAAAGCATTGTTTTGCTAATCAATATGTTTATTGTGAACAGTTACATTTGGCGGGAAACTCTGGCCAGTTTTTCCATAGAAATGCATGTTCAGCGATGATGAATAGCGACCCAAACCTGCGCTCAAAAAGAATATTTTGGCATATTTCGAAATCAAAACTGCTGTTCTAGCTTCATCAGAGGTCAGTGTGAAGAAACCGCAGATGTAGCGATGATGCTTGCTCACCTTCCTTGATCAGGTTATGCGAAGGTACACAATCTCCTGAATACACAAGCTTCCATCCAGATGGATGATTCAAAATGATTCCATGGCTATCTCTAGTGTGAAGTACTGGAACAACTTGAAGCTAAAGCAATATAATAAACTCAGTTTAAAAGAGGCAATTGGCACGAAAGAAATTTAGGTTAATTCACAGGCTAGCCATCGTTTTGTTTTGCGTGCTGGGCTGTGCACATGGGCCGACAGAAAAAAAAAAAAAAAACAATCAAACTATCTAATGTCTAATGATTATTAACACACTAATGGTTCGCTTAACAGGAACGTCTACAAAGAGTCGTGTTCTATGACGCGATAAGAAAGGAAGTAAAAGAAAACTATACATGGGTTATGTTTGCTCTGACACCTTTTGAGCCTTTAATACAAACGTCTGCTTGAAGAGAGACGAATGTGTATCCTTATCTTCAGTGGCAGATTCAGATCTTTGAGTACATGGGGGACCCGCTCATCCAGACCCTAATTTTTCTCAGTCCTGCGGGCTTCAATTTGACCTGAAAATAGGGAGCTTGAGCACGACAGCGGCGATGGCCACGAGAACGGCCAAAAAGCAATAGGTTTAGATTGGCAAAAAAAAAAAAAAAAAAAACTCTGCACGTGTATAACTTTTTGTTGCACATTTCTTTGCCGTCGTTGCACGACTACGACGCTAATTTCGCGTTTTATGGAGGACGCGAACACAAGACAACAATTTTCTTTTATTTTTCCTGAACTTAGATACGGCCCTTTAAAATCAAATCCAGAAAAATTCTCCAACGCTTGACAAATACAATGAAATTGAATAAGAGAGATGACGTTTGAAGCAGCTCAAATTCACTTTCTGGATGACGTTTTCGTTGGTGTTCCCGTCGTCGTTGCTTAGAGAGACAGGTTCACGGTTAAATAAATAAATAAATAAATAATTCCGTTATTTACCCTCGGCAGTATTTATAGCACTAATGCTAGTGGGGCCGAGCAAATGCATGAAACAAATAATTTAAATTGAACTTAACAGGGTTAACAGTCCCAACTGGCCGAAGGCAAACCAGCTGGTTCAAAACAGCCGGCTATTTACGGTTACAGCGCATACTCATTAATTAAATTACTATTTTCCAATTTATTATTAATTCCATTGTTTAATAATCCCACTCACATGTATCTCAGCGATCTCAGATTGTATTTCGGAGTAACCTGAAAAAGTTAGTGGATTATGCCAAAACTACCAACGTTGAATTTATTGTTGACCCGAAGGTTTTATTCCATGGTTGATTAATTTACAGCTATTTGCAAATATTTAAGTTGATCAAGTGCAAGTGACTGCCAGGGGAGTGTGCAGATTGGTTTTTTGACAACATTATGACACGATCATATTGCTTGCATAGACGATACAGCATGTCCCGACAGAAAAACAGCATTTTGATAAAATTAATGAGCATGCGCTAAACCGTGAACCTGTCCCTTTAAGCTCCCTAATAAGGTGGGGCCTGTACCCCTCACCTAGACCAGCTACTGACATTGTACTTTCAAGAAAAAAACAGATTTGCCTTTGATATTAGGACTTACTCCGCTTAGTTCCAGTGCATCCAGAACTTCCTGAATTTGGTTGTTAACCTTATGTGCCTTTACTTCTCCAAAAGGAAGAAATCTGTGCTCACAAAAAAGAAACTGAATAAACATGACCACTTACTGTGCTTTTTTTTGTTCATGCACGTTTACTTCGCAAGTATAAAAGGCAAGGGGGATATTTTAACAAACTTTTTTTTACCTGATAGGAAGGTTTCGCCCAATTGACTTAAAGTGCTCTTTTAGCCATTGATGTAATCTCCATGGGCCCACAATTGTTATAAAATTGAGCTGTATTTAAAAGAGTAATAAAATAACATTAATAATAATAACAACAACAGTAGAACAGTAAAATCTATGCAGTGACTTAAATGATAATACAATATTTTATTATATATAGGAGACTGCTATAGAATCAAAGAGAAACTAAACATTGATTTATGCCAGAGTGCATCTAAACCAGACCACACCCATTTCTTCTATTTTGAGGTATTGCAAGAGTTTGCAGTGTTGCAGGTTCCAGTTCATCCCTTCTAATTAGCAATGTTTTGGAGCAAATGAAGGACAGTAATTCAGAGGCTCTCCCCCAAAAAAATAATCACAAAAATAAATTCCTTGATCTGCCCCTGGACTTATGTGGATACCCTTAAAAAAGCAATAGGACGGCTGTGAAAGAGTTGAAGAGAGTAAAGGTGAAAAGTGAAATTGGGAAGGGCAGCACAGTTGTTTGAGGTCTTGATAAAGAAGGAAATGAAATCAATAGCCCTTGTCATTGGCAGATTCAGCTACAAACAGCATTTACCTTTCTTTCATCAAATAGTTTTTCATATTCAAGAAGTAATCGCATCAGTCCCTGTCAATGATGAATTAAGATTAGAATAAACAAGGGCTAAACTCCATTTAAATAACTGGCCCCAAGAATCTTGAGCTTTTGTCTTGTGTTTCAACATAATTTGAAGATTATTGAGGCTACATTTTCCCTTCTTACCTGGTTGTCCTAACATTCAACTTAATTTTTACAAAAATGCTTACT
The DNA here is from genome assembly GCF_958299795.1 of Porites lutea. NCBI lineage: Eukaryota > Metazoa > Cnidaria > Anthozoa > Scleractinia > Poritidae > Porites > Porites lutea. The sequence goes on from NC_133206.1 coordinate 12,108,189, forward strand.
TTATATTGAAGCCTCTGAAGAAACTTTTCTAAAGGATGGTATATAAATTGTAAGAGCTAACAACAGTGGAATTGAAAAAAAATCAATTCACCATATGATGGTCAGGATGCCTGTGTGATATAAACACACATTTAAGGGAAGCCAAAGCATCTGCTGTCTGTTCCTTATACAAACAACGAAGTTGAGAAAATGTCCCTTCTCCACAGTCCAAAAGAATTGATCTGTCTTCCCTGTAAAGAAAATAAAACAGTAACAGCACGTTCACTGTAATGACTATTGCATTACTAGTGCACAAAATAATATTGTGAATGAAGAGTATACTGCACCCTACCCCCTCTTAGGACCCCCTCTTGAGGTTTCTTGACTCACTCTTGAGTCTAGTGGAGAAAAATTGGCCTTGGGTTCTGCAAATTGTTGTTTTGAAATTGTTAATATGCTTTGTTACCTGACAAAGAACTGTACTATAAACATTGTGGAGTAATCTGACCTGTGATGAAAAGGCTTTCCTTCTAGGGAAGGGTTAAGCAATACTCCTTTTTAATAGCTTCTATAGACCTGAGGCTAACAGCTTGATACTACTGCCCAATGATACAGGAATTAAGTTTTATTAACTGAGTGGACAAAGTAAGTTTGCTGCCCAAAAAAACATCCAAAAGCTAAAATTTTGAGTGCTAGCCCCATAGAGAGCTTCCCATGACAAGGAAATAGTACTGGAAATGTCAGCCTTTGAGTCTTTTAATTTAATTAATTTATGTGTTTCACTCTCTCAGCTACCCCCCGCCACCCGCCACCCGCCACCCTTATCAAACTGAAATATGGTCTAGGCCAGCATGATTTTACAAGCTTTTTAAAGACCCTGAAGGGTGGTCTGGCCTGGATTGAGCTTTCTGCTCAGAGTACTGAAACTCAACCAAATGAGCTCACCGGGCAGCAATTCTTCAATGTTCATGTCCAGATTGAGTGCCTGCTTTTCTTAGAATGCAAGTTTAACAGGGACGTCGCCTAGATTTCAAGTTGCCAGGTAAATACAACAAGTAGGTGGGGAATCAAACAGCTATCGATCACACGTGGTTCTCTGTTTCTTGCCTTCTTAATTAGTGAAAGTACTGTCACCGTTATAGTAACTGGAAAAAATCTCCCACCCCTAGCCCAGGCCCCAAATGACAGCTCTGTTCAAGGGTTGTAGTCTGGTTGCAAGGACTAGTCAAAGATGGCTCTTTATTTCAGAGCTACCTTTCTGTAGGCCATTACAGCCTGTAATACATCACATCTTAATCAGATTTACCTTGTATGAACAAGAACTGCACTTTGTCCACGGCAGTAGGAGGGAAGTGCATAGCCAGTTCCAAGAAATGTAACTTTGCTGTCAGACATTGTTTGCAAGTTTTCTTCTCCAGAGGTTACAGTTGAAGTGCCAACAGTAGCAAGAGTCTCATCATCTAATTTTTCTGAAGCCTTATGTAACCTTTTTAACATGTCACTGAGACCATACCCCACACGTAAGTTCCTTCTAGTTAATCCCTCCAATTTTAGCGGACGAAATTGATAAGTCAACAAATTTTCTGCCGAGGTACAATTGTCTGGTAAACTGATGTGTTTTCTCTCTGCAGGACTTTCCAATATGGGTGGAAAAATTTCATTATCCACAACAGAGAGAGCAGTCTGGAATGCGACACTTTTTAAGAATGGAGTCTCTTGCTTTACAACCTCTTTGTTAGCTAGAATATGTACAGTAGTCTTGCCAAACTGATCCTTCCATAATTTGTAAGACTCAGAACCAAAGATTTCTAGTGGGGTCATGTGCACAATAACATGTGGTGTCTTCAAGTCTGCACTGCAGTGAAACTGAGAAAACTCTTGATTTTGTACCAATTCATTCCTGATTTCCAACGATGGGCAGTCCACAATCATAAAAACTTGTCCTGGTGTGGTAGGGGACAGGACCTCAAACGGTTCAACCTAACGTAAAAATAGAAAACCCATTAAAAGACTTAATGCTAAAAAAAGCTCCCCATGAAGCAAAGGAACCATAGAAAATCCTACAAGTCCGAGTTGTGCAGACTACACTTACTGACCAAAATGCATGTTATTGTGTATGTTGGTTAATTATCTGCATCTGAAATTGTTTAACCTATTTTAAAGAGCTACCTAGACTATTTTAATCATTAATATTAATACTATATAATAATATTAATCATTTTCACTCAAGACAGCAAAGATGAAGAGCTTCATTGTCGAAATGCTATCATTAAACCATTAATATTGTTATTAAAATCATATCATTTTATTGAATTCTTCAAATTTGTGTGAAATGTGTGAAAAATGTACGTTAATTTAGTTAATATTTTTCACTTTTTATAAACATTTTTACTGAAGCTTTCCATATAGGTTTTATGAGATATTATTATTATTACTATTATTATTATTATTATTAGTGGAAGTAATAGCAGTAGCAGCCCAGGGAAGGGGTACTGCCATGGGACTATACAGGTATGTGCCACTGTGAAAGGATATAGAAATCCAGGAGTTTGGGTGCAGAATAGGGTATCATTTTTCAGGAAACTGTTCAGTTGGTTGAAGATATTACTCTGGACTGGGGAAACTGGGAAAAGAAATTGGCAACTGACTCTATGATAGGGAGGGATATTGGGAGTTGAGTCTAGTATGGGGTAGCAAAATTCTGCTGAACTAGGTCTGGTAAAGGCTAAGGGTTCCAAGGTCCCAGTGGCACATCCCCACCTAAAAATTCCTTAAATAATACCCCTCTGGGGGTGGGGTACTTTAGGAATATTAGTAGTAGCAGTGTGCTACCACTAGTGCTAGTAGTAGTAGCAATGTTCTACTATCACAGCTCCCCCCGCACCCCCTTCCCCCAAGCAGTAGTAGTAGCACATTGACCGTAGACCAAATACCTTTCTTCCTTGAGATGTTACGACTGGATGTCCAATAGCTAGTTCATTAAACCATTCCGGTGTCACACCCAACTTTTCTGCCTTTTCACGAATAAAGTGTCCAGGAAGGTCTTCAAATTCACAAATGTAGCAAACTGACTGCCTCTCAGAATGGCAAGTATCTTTATCCTTTCTTTCAAGAACAACAGGTCTGATGGTAACATTGTCATCGACGTATGGCTCAAGCTGGCCTTGATCAGAATTGCCAATAAATTCTAAGCTACTGAAAAGCTCCAGGGATTGTAGTCTTTGCAGACCAGTGCTTGAGAAAGTTGTAACATCTCGAAGGAACTTAGTGAGTCCCTCGGGACCATACACAGTTAATCCTCTTCCTTTTAATGATCCATGGCATTTGATCAATGTAGGAAGACCAGCTATGTGGTTTTGCCAAGTCATTCCAGTCAAGAAGACTCGAGTGACATTCATTTTCAGTCGATTTAGTTCATGAAGTATTCTTACAGTGTTTTCTCCACAGTTAAATAAATACCTACAGAAAAGAAAGGTTCCAGCCAAAGTTATTGAAGATTTTAAAAATCAAACCAGTGTTGATCATTATTATATAAACTTCTTATTATAATTTGCTAATGGTAGCCATCCTTTCTTTCAGTCAAACCAAAATCTAAATACAGTGAAACCTCTATTAAGCGGACCCCCAATTAAGTGGATACCCTCTATTAAGCAGACACTAAGGCGCGTCCCGAAATTAATGTCTTTTATTTCCCTTTATAACAAACCCCTATTCAGCGGACACCTCTACTAAGCGGACGCAGAAACTAAAATAAATTGTACTTGGCTAATTTCTATCTTTAAAAACCTCTGTTAAGCAGACACCAGACTGAATTGACAATACTAGTATTGGATTACATCTTTGAAATACAAACTGTAGTCGATTAATAAGGTTAAATTAATAGTTTAGCTGTCAATAAATTGTAGATTACACTGATATCCGGCCGTATGATTGTCATCTGCCATCAAAGTTCACCTAAAAGTTCTTTGGAACTTTATCACAAACATTGCGCAAATTTTACAAACTCTATTAAGCGGACACCCTCTATTAAGCGGACACTTGGGAAGGTCCCCAAGGTGTCCGCTTAATAGAGGTTTCACTGTAGTTATTTACATTTGCCCTCTGCCCATGTTACAGTGGTAGTAAGCATTATGTCACCTGTTGTCATATAAAATGTTGCCCACAGCTTATTTGCTCTTTAAACAAAATGTTCCTTTGTTCCATTGATTGAGCATTTGAATGACAAAAACTGTTTACAAACATGAACTATCACTAATTTGAACGTGTTCTTTGAACTGATATAAAAAATGTCCAAAGATTTTGCGCACAGAGAACAATCAGAAGGGCATTTTCGTATACCTCTTAACAGTTTTATGGCGCTAAAATAACAAGAACAACTTAGCTGAGGTAGCGAAGGAGTGTGGGGGATTGCAGGGGCATGAAGAAATGAACTGATACTTTCAAAATGGATGGTTCTCTTGAAAGCATGCAAATGACCAAAAAGGGAGGTATTTTGAAGTTGCTCTCAAAAATAAATAAATAAATAAAAAGGAAAGTCACCTATAAGAATCAGTGAATAGTAGAACGCTAGGTGAACTATAATCTGTGCTTGTTCCCAGAATCTGAAGATACGTTCTTGTTGACACGAGTTTTCCTCTTCCCCCATGTCTACCACACCAATGCCAGCGAAGCTGATATCTTGTCAGTCTATGGAGTTCACGCAAAATGTCATTCCCTGAAGTTCGGGAGTTTGTTCTGCCAAAAAAACCCGCTAAAAGGATCATGCTTAGAAATGAAAGGCAGCATCGGCCACATTGAAGAGTGATACTGGAAACTAGTCAGCAGGCTTTCCTTTGTATCGGTATGTAGTGCATATAAAAAGCAATCTTGCATCCAACTCCAACATGGCGGACTCACTGGTGAGGATGTGAGATTTCAACGTCTTTTCACCGGCACTTACATGGAAAAACTCGTAAAAATTGTGAATGAGGTTATTATTCAGACTCACCAGCATTCAAAAACAAAGATTTCTGAAATTTATGGCTGCCACCTCTAGTACTAAAGCGTCTCCTAGAGTCTACCTTCAAGTTCTTGGAGCCCAAACTGAGGACACTTCTCCTTCGCTTTTCATCTTCGCTGATTCACAGAGGTACAACAGCTAAGCTGTTATTAAAAAAACTGCAGCTACCACAATAGTCTTAAACTTTGTAGGAATTAGAAGTACATAAAATAATCTTAAATCAATTAAGGTTATTTATATTGGACTCACTGACACTCTGCGAGCCTGTATACAGACTCCCCCTCCCCTCAGTAAAACAATCGGTTAAGGGAGGGGAGGGGGCGTCTGTACACAGGCTTACACTTCGCAGGATTATACCTGCCAACTCTCACACATTATGCGTGAGTCTCACGCTCACAGACTAAAGACATCGGTCTCACCCATCAAGGACAATTTCTCACACCTGACTCACAAATCTGAACAAATTGCTTTTTAACACATGATTGATAAGGAAAATTCAATTCAACTTCCCCAAAAATGTTCCAATAAGGCATTGAATGATGACTTGGTGTCCCAATGAAATCAAAACACACTTAAATTGTTGTCTTTTATATGGCTTCGAAGTGGTCAAAGTTCGTCGGAACATCTTCGGGCATTTTTGGCAACATTCGGAAGCCTTCGGAAAGTCATCGGAAATCTTCAGAAGTCGCTGGGACATTTTCGGAAATCCAGTCCATGACAAGGCAAAAATCTCACGCATTTTGTGTGACTGTTTGAAATTTGGCAGGTATACAGGATCTACTAGTAAGAACAAAAAACAGTAATCGTTGTTTTATCCAAAACCATCATTGTCAACATTCAATTTCTCACAAAAAAAATTCTTTGTTATCATCAGATATCTTTTTAACTGTGGAGAGGGGACACAGAGGATATTTAATGAACAGAAGTTAAAACTTTCAAAACTGAACAACATCTTCTTAACACGGATATGCTGGGAGTATGTTGGAGGATTGCCTGGTATGGCAATGACTTTAAGGGACAATGGAAAATCAGAAATCAAGCTACTTGGACCTAGCAACCTATCTGATTTCATCCATGCCACAAGATTCTTTTTGTATCATGAAAGCTTGAAGTTTGATTGTGTGGGATTTACTGGAAGTGATGGGGAGGAATACAAAGATGAAAATTTGACAATATGGCCTGTTATCATAAATGGTAGGTATGACCAACCTGTCCCTTAAGATACAGTATTAAATTGAAGGATTCAAGTTCAAACTAATCCATTTTGACATCCATTTTAAGATTAAGCAGCTTTTAAATGATAAGAATCAGAATAAGAAAGTTCTTTATACAGATGGCTTATGTCACTCCAGATGGTTTTAAATGGGACACTGTCATGAAAAAATGAAATTGCTAAAATGCAGAAAATACCAAAAACCTAACATTAAAATATCAATTGAAATTGAACAAAGAAAAATGTCACAACCAAGAAGACTGAAATCGAAAAACCTTCTAAGCTACTACTGAGATTTAAATCTGTTCTTATAAGTAATAATATTCTAAAAGCATTATAGGATGGGTTTCTTATCTCCACAGGGAGGGCATTCCAATCTGGTAAGGCATTGGTAAGGCACTTAGATAAGGGGGGTGGCTGGGGATCCTTGGGTGTGGTATGCAACCTGTTATTGGGGAGCACCCCATCACCTCAAGCGCTGAGGTCATAAATATCACCTAACTGATATAACAAAATCAATATTTTTATTTGCTAATTTACATCAGTCCAGCCTAGTCCCTAGGTGTTCTTGGCTCACTTAAACCTGGACTCTACCGTGAGCTTTGACATCACCAGGGGAGACTCACCAGCTCCTTTCCATACTTTGCACGTACTATAGGGCAGGAGAGAACAGCTAGGGATGAGGCTGGCATCAGTCTAGTATTCTTAGATATTCACAAGATTATTGCTGTATTTCCTGCTGTTACCTCATGCATTAAGAGCTCATGGGCAAAGTACCTTCTAGGATAAGGGATAATCAATACTTTTTGCATATTGTCCACCTAGCTCTTTCTTGAATAAGTCTCACTAAACCAGGTATGGTCTCGTGTGAAAACTCTCACATTAATATTGTTTACTAGATTCACATCAACTCTCAAGTAGCCATGATCATGAGGCTGAGCAAAACTCCAAATCATTGCATGACTCATCCTCTTCCTCACATGGGGAAGACGACCTGCCATCGCCAAAGAAGTTGAAGTTTGATTTTAAGGTGTCCACTGCTATTTCATACATCTGTCAACTTGCCTCACTACCAGGGAAGTTTTTTCCTCAGAAAGCTATTAAGCTCGGTGTGCCAAAAGGTCCATTGTTTGGAGAGTTACAATCTGGAAAAACTGTCACGTTACAAGATGGACGTCAGGTGGGTTTAGTAAATTGCTAGTAAGCAGGACCATGTAAGTCTGCTAACTGCCTTGAGAATGAGTGTTGTAAAAATTAAAGCGAGGAAGCCACCATACTTGAAAACTGTTGTCCTGTACTTAAATTCACATTTTTAAACAACTCTTAGAAAAGTTGTCGGGAACCACGCTCTCTGAACCTATGAAATCAAGGGTGCCAAACACCTATGATTTGTTCAAAACTAAGTTTCCCTTCTTGCCACAAGGCAAAAGAACTTCACTTCGCACCACCTGTCTCCTTTGGAAAACAGCCATGTTTAAGGATACTAAATTTTACTTGTTCATAAACTTAAACTTCTCAAAGCATGTAGGTATCTGATTCAAAGAAAGTTCAATGTGATGTTATGATTGAACTTATACATGTATTTTGGTTGGTACAATACTCTCCAGATCCAACCAGAGCAAGTGATGGAAGCAAACCAACCGGGGCCATTGTTTATGATTATTGAATGTCCCTCAGTAGATTACATTCCATCTCTGGTGACCAACAAACAGCTAAACCAGTACTGGGAGGAAAACACACGTGTTATGCCTGCTGTGATTGTGCACTTGACACCAATGATAGTTTTTGAGAATGAAGAGTACAAGCAGTGGAGAGAGAGGCAAGTGAACCCTTTAGGTCCGAAGAGTGACCAACATCAATTTTCTCCTAACAGCATTAGCAGATCATCAAGAGTAAATTTTATGAAAATTACTAAATTGATTACCAAAGGGAGAATGCTTTGATCTTAAACCAAATTCTCTCAAATATTCTTAAAAGAAATGTATGGAGATCAGTGTGGAGAATTTGCATGTGGATCTTGGGGCTTAAAGGGTTAAGATGTTTTTAGTCAATGAGCTGACACTCATGTCTCACCTCAGAAACTGTGGTTTGGATTAGATTCTCAGGCTGGATGTTCATTTTATTATTTGAGTTGAGTTTTTCGTTGGCTGTTGGTCATACACTGAGTTTTGTATCTAGGTTCTTTTGTACCCCTCCCCCCCTCCCCCCTCAACAAACCAGGGTTCCTATCTCCAACTCAACTGGGGACTTGAGCACCACAGAACAGTAAATGTTTTCTTGGTCAAAAGATCTCTATTCTTTCTTTTTGCAAATTTTCATTCTGTGCTAATTGTATGTATTTATTTACTCTTGGGAATTGATAGGGGTGTTGTTGTCTCAGTGACCCTTTGTCGTTTCACATAGGAAAACGTTTTGAAGGTCATATACCTCAAGTTTTGGCCTCCAGTTTAAGATTAAATTGATCATTTAAGTTTGCATGATTTTGTGTCACCCACTTGCCAAAATTTAATGGTCTCATCAAACCATGTCCACCCCTTACAGTGTTACTAGTGGGAGAAGAAGTGGCTACCCTATAATTTGGAATCATCTGCTTGTGTATATGTAAATCTTACTAAGAAACTTCTATTTGTTTTCCAGGTTTGGAGATACTGTGTCGCATTTGTTGATTAACAAAGACGTGTGTGCAACACCATTGATCTTTCAGTCTCAAGCAACAGTTCAGTGTAAGCTACATTGCATTGATCCAGAGATTTTTCCTTTACTGGAAACCAATAATATCCCTGTGAGTAGTCATGGATGTATTACGTATTAATGATATAAATATTGTTGCTCCTTTAAAATTTGCCTTAGAAAAGAGATGTCCTGAAGTCCTGTTTTAATAATTTGTCATCAGCACTAGACCATAGTGCTGACAGTGAAAACAGTAAAGCAGTCCTGACAATTGTAAACAAATTAAAAAAATAAGTTTATAATGATATTAATGAGTAAAAAATTAAAAACTTTAATTCATTGTTTTGGAACACCAATTTAGCCGCTGTGGCATTATGTGAAAATGATGTATCACAAAAATATGTTTCTTTCTTGTTCGTGGCATTGTAAAGGCAAAAGTCTAAGCCCCCAATCCAAGACTCATGCACTCAATGGGTGTGAAAAAATTGACAGTTTGGTTTCCAAAAATATGTGTATAATCACTCAACACTCATCTGTATTTCCTTGTGCTGACTAATTTGGTATGCTTCAGAAACAATCATTGAACTATGCTGTTGACATGATTATTACAAAATGTTAGTGGAGTAATCTTGATTTGAAGACAGACTTCTGACTTCTTAATAGCACTCTTTTCTAACAAACCCTTAAAGTTTTTGCGTAAAATACGATTGTTGCTGTTTTCTACAGGATGTCACAGCCTTACCAAAGAACTGTGTTTCTGGAGAAACTTTCTTGCAGTTTCATCTACGACCACTAAAACAGCAAGGGTTTGATAAAACAAACATACCACAAAAACTGAACATTGACTCTACTTTACAAGAAACTCAAACTCTCTTGGCTGGCAGTTTAAACACAATAAGTGTCCCAAGCTTTCAACTAAGACATTATGACAGAACAGAACTAGCCACCTCACTTGGCTTAGTGAGGTCTATTTCGACAAGCAGTTCATCTGGATCACAAGACTTAATTACTGATCTGGGAACAACAAAAACAATTAAAAACTGTGTAAGAGATGCCTTAGAGGCAGTTGGGACAAAAGTGAAGTCTTTGGCAGGGTCAGTGGAAAGGAAAGCGCAACAGTTCTTTTCCAATCATGAAAACTATGAAGTTGTTTTCCTTGGAACTGGTGCCTCTATTCCTTCTAAGTACAGAAATGTTAGCTCAACACTTATCAACATGAGGTAGGAACAATATAATGAAAAAAGGGCAAATAATGTTGTTGTAAAGGATATGGGGTTTTTAAGCAGTTTAGTCTGGGATAGGGTCAAGAAATCAGAGAGTTTGGGTGTAGAAGAGGGTATCATTTTCCTGAAAACTGATCATTATTATCTGTTGAAAATTTTAGTGTAGACTAGGGAAACTAGAAATTATTAGCAATTGGCAAATAATATTGTAAGGGGCAAGTTTAAAACCAAGAAAGCATTGACCTCAGTAGTTTCTGGAAAGTAGTGAACCTCTAGGATAGGGAATGAACTTTGGAATTAATTATATATAATGACAGGCAAAATTCCAATTCAGCTGAACTGTAACTCTTGTAGACACTAAATTAGTTTTCCAAGGTCCTAACAGCACATCCCCACCCAAAAATTCCTTAATTCCTAAAAAGCTCCCTGTTGGAAATATTTGATATCAATCCTTCACAATTATGTAACAGTTGGAATTTTGTTTGGTTTTATGTACATGTTCTCAGCGATCAAGGTTCAATTCTATTAGACTGTGGTGAAGGAACATATGGACAGCTATATCGGCATTATGGAAAATGTGTGGATCGGGTTCTTTCACAAGTCAAGTGTGTGTTCATATCACATATTCATGCAGATCATCACTTGGTATGACCCAAGAATTCTTGATTATTTATAATGGTAATTGAACTGAGTGGAGTGCGGTTTGGTCTGAAATCATACGCATGATTTTAAAATTGTGCGAGTTTGATTTGAAATCATGAGTATGATTTTAGACCAAAATTGCTCGACACAAAGTTCAATTACCACATTATTACAGCCATTTTGAATTCTCAGAATTCAGTCAGTACCTGATATTTATTTCGCCAAGTAGCCGGTTGCAGCAAAGTGGGTAATGCAAAGTGGGCAAGACATTCCATCATTCTTACCTGCGAGGCCGAAATAATAAATAAAACAAACATGGATGTATTCATAGAATTCAGAATTTGTTTCATCTTTTCTGCTCATGGAGTCAGCCTTACAAGAAATAACTGTTTCTGGCAGACTTGTCAGACTAGCCAGAGTTATGTGATCAGTTGATCTGATGCAAAATTTACTAAATCATTAATGCCAGCCACGTCACCAACAGCCCTAAATTCAGGGCAATACTCACTAGGACAATCATGTTCAACCTGCTTATAATTAATATGTATTACTAATAATGTCTGCTTGAAATATTGCTTATCTTCCTGTTATGGTAACTTGTATTTTTTTTATAATTTAGGGTTTGATACGGATCCTACAGAAAAGAGACACTTTGGTGAGTATATTCCTGTGAGATAGAGTCATCTAATGAGCCTGAAGAGTTAAAAGGTTATTTATTTCCAGGCCTCAGAAAGAGTTGAAGGAGTGCTTATTTACAGCTGTGTTATTGAACTGCAGTTTAATCAGCAGGAAAATATCCCTACCCCCCCCCCCCCCTACTCCCAGATGGTTCATTGGCTTACATATTCCCCTACCCTTCTGGAAATTTTTTTTATATCTTTAAATTTTATATTGCTCAAATAATATTACCTTATTGGCGCTCAATTTGGTGGATCTTTAACCTTGTGTTTTTCACTATTGTAAACAAATCGCGAAATTTAATGCCGTTCTTTCATATTTTCCTATTTACAATGTATATTGGGAAAAAAACACTTACATTGCTTAACTCAATCTTTACCAGGGGAAAGAGGTTAGTTGTGATCCTCTGCTGGTGATTGGTCCTGATAAGATAGGACAATGGTTGACAGAGTATAACACAATGTGTGAAGACATCAATTACAGGTATCATGACAGCCTTTTAATCCTTTCATTCCAAAGAGCAGTGAAAATAAAATTAATGTATGAAATGGTCCCTTTAAGTAAAAGTGCACCGCCCCTCTTAACTTAGACAATAATAGTTCCCTGTGATTAATTTGATTATTAATTTATAATAGTTTAAGATATTAATACTTTTTGTCCACAGACTTAAAGGTGAAAACAATCGGTGATTACATTGTTGAGACACTTAAATGGGTACTTCACAGAACAAAACAGTCTGCACTTCCCCCCTTTCTCTCCTCCATGGGTTATGTGTTGTTTGTTACAGGTAGCTCATACGGTGGCACAAAATTGCTTGGAGGAGGTAGGGGAGGGATCAATTTCCACTTTAATTTGAAGTTGGCAAAATGTTAAAAAGGGCTTTTAAAGCAGTGTCTCTACTAATTTTGTCAGTGATTGTAGATCTGTGTTAGGTCCTGTTCACATGAAGGTGGGGGACCCCAGGTAGGTCAGGTAACCCGCTTAGTTGGGGTAACCCGCCTGTCTATATAATCTCTCATGTTAATTTGATCACGTTTACATTATAGGTGGGGTGACCCACCACATGTTGCCTCACCTATCTGGGGTCCCCCACCTCCGTGTAAACAGGCCCTTCAAGATTTCTCCAGACATATATAATTGACTCTAGGATTAAAGTGTTCATCAATCAAAGGAAGATCACAGACAAGTTTAATTATTTAATACAATTCTGGGAGAGAAAGACAGTTCTTTGTAATAACGGAGCCCTAAATTAACCTTGCTGGACTCTTTTTGTCATGAATAATTTTGAATTTATTAATTTGTTTAACAGGTTTGTGGATAGTAGTGATTTGGTTGTACACAGAGATGGAGATCACTTGAATGTTCTTGGTCATCTTCAAGCAGAAGAGGTAAGTCTTAAAAATAGCAGCAGTTGAACTGCTGTAGGGATAACCTCATGATTCTCCTTCAGGTGCCGTAATGGCTTCCTGTAAACAGTGTATAATATGGATATATAAGAGTCAAGATCTTTAGCCAGCTAGACTGGTCAAATAGCAGAATTTCTAAGTATGATCCCACTGAAGCAAAGAAAAAGATTGGAACAAATAAAATTAATAGTAATGCTTGGTCATGATCTTATTAGGTTTTGACAGTTCCTGTAGATCACTGTCCTGAATCCTATGGGTTGGTACTAAAGCACCAACATGGGTGGAAGGTTGTATACTCTGGTGACACTAGACCCTCCCCAGCTTTGATTGAGGCTGGTAAGTCATTCTCTCTAGTTCAAGTTTAATTAGTATACCGTAAAATTCCAAAAATAAGCTGTGGGGCTTATATTTTTCATTAAAGGCTCTTTTGAGGGGCTTATATTCGGAGGGGCTTATGTTCGAGGGAAATTTGTGTTTCAAAATCGATTGGGCCAGCCTAATAGTTGGACGGACATTTACCATTTTGGCTGTGTTTTACTTTGTACAAGCCCCCAGGAGGCTTATATTTGGAGGGGCGATTTAACTGAGGGTTTTTTGCGTTACGAGTTTGGGGGGCTTATATTTGGAGTGGCTTATTTTCGGAATTTTATGGTGTACAATAGTCAGTCATGTAACAAGACCAGTTCTTTGTTGGTCTGCAGTAGGTGCAAATTCTGAAGTAGCACTTCAGTCTGAAACCATACTTATTGGAAATGCATGGTCATTCAGCTCAGTTATTTCAAGTTAGTCTACCACGGCCAAATTGGCTCAGTTGGTAGAGCACCTACCTGCAGATTGGGGGGTTGCCGGGTTGCACCCCAGGTCCAGACTGAATTTGCCCTGCAAATAGGTTAACCTTCCAGTGGCTTGAATAAATACATAAAATGGTGGTCCCAGTAAGAGATGTAAAAATGGTGTTCAGCTTCTCAATTTGTATTTTGGACTTGAATTCAAGAGAACGAACTTGGTTTCTTTGCTGCAGGTCTCAGCCTGAAGCACTTGCAGCCATTAATTGGACCATTAAGTAACTCCTTTCCACTAGTAATCTAAGTAGAAAGGCCTATTGACTGTAGAGGAATCCTTTGTAGACTAGGGTGTGTATAGCTTAAATTCCACTGTTTGCTCTAGCCACACACTCCCGAGAGAAGACCAAGGTATAGAGGAGGAGATGGGGACCTGCTTTATGATCTTGAAATGTGTTTTCCTCATGGCATGTCAGTTCTGTTCTGTCGTGTTCATAAAACAAGGTTTAGTTCTGTTTATGCTGGTGCATTTAATAATAATAAATTATTGTTTCAAAAACAGGTAATGGGGCAGATCTTCTCATTCATGAAGCTACTTTGGAAGATGAACTCAAAGCTGAAGCTCTGGCCAAAAAGCACAGGTTTTGTAAAAAAGAATAATAATTATCTTACTGTCTTTATAATTGCTTGTTTTCCAAGCTAACTTGTGAGGAAGAGAGATTCTACTTGTTGGGTGTTTCTGGGGACAAAGCAACGTTTGTGGACTTACACTGTTTACTGTACTGTAACAACTCGGAATATTTATGTTGGCCCTTTAGAGACAACAAAAAAGGCATGGGTCATATGGTATCTCTAAAACTTTGAGGTGCTGTACATTCTCATCATGGTCCAATTCTCACACAGAGCAAGTGACCCTTGCTGGGGGGGGGGGGGGGGGTGGGGACGTACTGCCGTATAATCATGTTCTATACAGGTATGTACCACTCTAAAGGGTACGGTTTTCAAGAAGTTTAGTCTAGGATAGGGTATAGCAATCATGATATTTGGGTCGAGAATAGGCTACAATTTTCCAGAAAGCTGTTCAATTGGTTAAGGATGTCAGCTTAGACTAGACAAACTGGGAACGGACACTTGCAAAAATGGAATTTCAATTTCAAATTTACCCGCAACTTAATTTGATAGCAAAGAAAATGCACCAACAGATTAGATGGGAAATAGCAACTCTAGGATAGGGAGGGATTTGGGGAGTTGAGCCTAGTATAGGTAAGGAAAACTCAGCTGAACTAGGTCTGGTAAAGGTTAAGGGTTCCAGGATCCCAGTGGCACATCCCCCCCCCCCCCATTACCAATCCCCAGGTTTGACATTGTGCCGGTGGCAGCTCATGTTAGCTTACAGTTTTAAAAAATTAACAGCATTACAGATGAAGTTTTATCCCCAGGGAAAAAGATGTAGCTTATCATGAGCATTTCGTTTTCATTTCAGTACAACAACTGAGGCAATTGAAAGTGGAATGAAGATGGAAGCAAAGTTTATCATGTTAAATCACTTCAGCCAACGTTATCCCAAGATTCCCATCTTCAGTGAGCAGTTTACAAAGTACACTGGAATCGCATTTGACCACATGAAGGTAAATAAATTGCCCATAATACTTCTACACGTATATATGGCCACATGCCCAGGTCTCACCTGAAATTTTGCTGTTGGCATACATGGGCGGATTTAGGGTCAGAACCATTTTGTACTATTTTGATAGAATTCCATCTCAAAAAAATGAAAAGAATTTAGAATATAGCTGTTAAGTGTCCAGGCCACCCCTTTCTGAATTTTCTGGATCAGGGTACTTCCTTATAAGAGGCTAATGGGGATGTGCAGCTGGATGGGGTTGCATTTTCATGACTGGATTGACTACAATGCGGTCGCATTTTCAATAGAGTTTCCAGAATGGGGTCGTACATTTTCTGATTTTTGGGTGAGACAGTTCTTCATATTTACAGTTAGCAAGCGTACCAGAATGTTTGTACTGTAGTTGTAAACTAAATAAAATGTTCTTCATTCAATATAGGGTAGATACATAAATAGAAAGTGACTTAGTTGGGATCGTGAAAATTACATATTTGACCAAAAGTGACTAAGATGAGGTCTATAAATGGCCACAGAACAGACTATAATGGGGTAGGGGCTCTGAAAGGCCAGCGGCACATACCCAACAAACCCCCCCCCCCACCCCCTGCCGGGGATCCACCACTGGCATAGTTTTGATTGTCTTGGTCTGAAATTGCATTATTTGCATCTACATTCTATATTTACCTTTCTTAAATTTCCTGTTTTACTCTGTATTGCAGAATTACTTTTTCCACAAATTAAGTGAGAGTTATGACCCTTCTGTTTCCAGTTAATTAACACTGTGCAACAGACAGGAAAAATACTGACCCTAAAGTTTGAACTAAATAACTTTTTATTGCAATATTGCAGATTAACTCAAGTAATTTGTCAAGGATTCCTCAACTTTTGGGGCCACTTCAAACTGTGTTTGCGGAGGAAATTGACGAAATGAACAAAAGCAAGTGACAAGAGACTCTGAGGCAAAAAAAATAAGAATATCATTCTTGTTTTTATTAGTATTTACAATAATTATGTATAAACTGTTTCCTCTGCAGAAAAGTACAAAGCTATTTGCAGATGAAAAATACATGTTTTCTCTTTAATAAAAAAGTTATTCTTATAACTTATTTGCTCAGGTATGTGTTATAAGCTGTTTGTGTCCCTAATAAAAAATTTATTATTTGCATTTCATTGTTTAACATATTATTAATATAATTATTATTTTTATAAAATCAAATATGAAGAGATGCACAGCAGTGTCAGTATTATTTTACATTATTTATTATCACTTGGTTTACACCTCAACTACACGAAATAAAAACTTTACATGTAGCCACCTTCCTACAAACTGTCTCCATAATACTGGGCTGTCATTAAGAGCCGGGGGCTGGGGATTTCCTTGGCTGCTTTCAAAGGAAAATAGAAGGAAAATAGAACCAAAAGAAATCCCTAGCTGTTTGATTCCCTGTCTACTTGCTGTATTTACCTGGCAAATTGAAATCTTAGTGACAGCCCTGTAATATATTATAAACTAAAATTAAAAGATCTTTTATGCTTGACATCAGATAACTCTTACCAAAAACATAACCGAGACGTCAAAGTTAATGCAAAATAACAACATACAATGACATACAGTACCTAATATAAACCCTTCCTGGCACAAAAATTCTGACTTGCAGAATTTTTTGCTGAGGCCAGCCCTCAGGATGGTTATACTGACTGAAAATACATAGAGTTCTGCAAATAAAATCTAATAAGCAGCCAGCTGCTTTGATAACATAAAATAATATACGGAAATGTTACAAAAGAATACCAGTGAGGGTTTGAAATGTATGAAATGTGTCTCCAAAAATATTATATTATTTTGTCACTGTGCTCTGAAAGGGATGTCTGCAAGCCACTAAAAATTTCACAAAATAGCAACGACTAAATACTGAACAACAAAATTAACAGTTCGCTATTGCTGCATTGTGATTTTTAAAATTTATAAAACTACTACCACAAAATTGGGGCTAAAATTGGTTACATATACAGTGTGCCCTGTTCATGGATGTAAGTCAATCAACTACACGTCACAGTGTACATGTATATGAAGATAACAGTAGTACTGACATTAAAATACCTCTGCCTTGATTACTTTACATGACAGACTTGTACATTGTACATCAACCCATCTCAACTGCAAGACAGCATTGTCTTGCTACAGAATTAAGTCCAATTTTGCACAGTGCAGATGAAATATTACTCAGATTACATCTATCTGGATAAAGATCACGCCATGCTACCAACACTTGGTATGCCATCTCCTGCACACCATCCTTGCTGCAATCATTCTCAATTTCCTTAATCTTGCTCTCACCAACACCCAACACACGGCCAAGTTGTCGCCATTTGCTATTTCCAACAAGTTTCTGTGCAAGATCTTGAAACTTCTCTTCCCAGTTTATGGATTCTTGAAGTCTTCGTTTTCTTGCATTCTTTTTTACACAGGGGCATATCTTTGGTTCCATTTCTATTATGAATGATGAAATTTACTTCAGATTGTTTAATATAATTATGTTATTATTTTATGCTTTCCAAATGCCTTCAGACTATAAAAGAACTTAAAAACCCTTAATATGTAACTCAATAGAAAAGGAAAAGAACTGAGAACAAGCTGACATAATTCAACAGTATAGTGTAACTCATGATTAATTTTTATACTTCATACTCAAATACAACTGTATGTTTTGGGTAGTGTGTCTAATATTATGGACAACACATTTTAGCAACAAAGTCAAAGTTACCATTATTTTACAGTTTATGGAAAAAAGCCTTAGATGTAGGTCAATATTGATAACCTGCTAGATTGTCCTTCTAAATTGCCTGAAATTTCTTAAGAAACAGAACAAGGATTTAACAGTATTTCAAAAGTCACTTAGAGCCTAATGTTCCATGCAGTCCACCCCTTATTTATTTATTAATTTTATTCCATTGTCGTCATCCCACCAGATCTCTCTTCATCCATCACTCTTGCCATCTCAGTTCTATTTGACATGTGTTGTTTAGTCAGGCTGCCAGGTGAGCCAGTTTTGTAAAGAGCTGAGATGAACTTATGTGGCGTCCCTCCACGGCGTTTGTAGTCAGCAATGACTGCTGCCATAGGATCGTCACAACCACTGAAGTTGCTTATTTCTTTTGGAGTGTAACCCAGACTCTCTGCAACTTCATGCCAGACCTCATCCCCCATGTCTTTCTCAGCCTTAATACTCAACAACGCTAGAATTAAGACAATCAGTCTGTCAGTTAAAACAAGTCTGCATTTTGACCTAAAAAACTGAATTTTAAAGCCACGGATGCCCTAGAGGGAAGAAAGACTTAACTCTTTAAATAATAGACGATTCCACAGTTTTTTGAACTTTTAACATGCACCAGTTAGGAAAATCCGTCGACACCACTGGAAAGAGCAGCTTAAAATTAGTCAAATTGCCAAGTTTAAAAGCAATAGGTCTTAAATGAGCAAAGATACAGCTTTGCAAAGTTGCGAAAATTTACTGATATTTGGTTAGTAGGGGGCAAGTTTGTGCCCCCCACCATACAAATGTCTAAAATTTCGAAACTTCACAGAACAAAATCTTTGATAGTTTTCTACGAGTCAAGTCACATTCAAACTTGGCAATTTTAGTAATTTAAAGGCACTCTTTCCAGTGCAGTTGACAGATAATTTTTCCCTAACTTGTCCAGTTAAAAAAAACTGTTGAAAGGTCTATTATATAGTGGCAGTGCCTCTGATGAAATTTTCCCTACAATAAAGCACACAAACAAAGCCTTAAGTATTCATTAGTTACGGTGAAGTTAAGCTGTATCATGCATTTCCCTTTGTGATGCCAGTTTCTCTAACTTACCTGTAAGTTCTTTAGTTAACTGTACTTCCCAGTCCAAGGAGCAGTCTGTTGCTTCAGTTTCACGAGGCTAAAATAAAATGTGTATAAATAGAACTGAGACTCACTAACATGCACCCCAGACATGACTTATAGCCAAGAAGTATAAGTCTAAGACAGAGAAAGCAGTGGACAAACAATAGAACCAAATACTACGCTAGCCCTATTAACAATGAACAGAGCTTTCTAGTAGCAAGATTCAATAATTTGGTGACAGAAATAGTGAAAATTGGTCATTATAAAACCTTCATGTACAAATGAGGGTCAAACCTCAAGTGAGAAACCTCAAATACATGTATATAAAACAGGAAACACGCCAGGTGTTTATGTTTATCCAATGGCATGTACAAAAGAAAAAAACAAAATGCATCTTGGTGAAACAGATATGTTCCTTATGCAGATTAAACGGAAAATATCAGTGATCATCAATGCATTTGTCCATAAAGGAAACTATGATCACTATCATGGTTACTTTTTCCATCTAGCATTTCTATAGCCTGAGAAAACAGACTACATTTCCTGAGGCCACCACTGGTTTCCCTAGAGGAGTATTATCATGACGCCAGGGCGACTTTTGCGCCAGCACGATTTCACTCCAGTTGCCTCTTGTGGCTCTGTATTTGTTTACATGATACCAGCACAAAATGTCAGCCAGTGCAAGTCACATTGGGGTGAGTTCACCCCAGTTGTACCAGAGTGAGAATTTCACTCCAGTAGGAAATTTTGTAGCGGTATCATGTAAATGCGAAATGACCACTCTTCTGGTGTGAAATCAGTCTGCCAGTAGACTGTAATGGGTAATGCATGCATGGTGTTTGCCAATCTGAATGGCACGTGTATTTTATCAATGTGAAGTGTACCTTCATACAAACGCGATATGAAATGACTCAGTCGTCATGTAAACGTGATACAAAATCAAGAAGTCATTGCGGTATGAAACTTGCCAGTGCAAGTTTTCTCATGTAAACATCCCCTAAGAAATGACATCTAAGAACCAGTGCAGAAATTGCATAATAATGCATCTTTTTCCAGATATGGGTAATGCTTCTGATTGAACAATACAAATTTTCAATTAATCAGAAGCACTACCCCGATCTGATGATGCATTTAGTATGGAATTTCTGCACCCATACCTCAAATGTCATTTTGCAAGGAAACCAGTGATGGTATCAGGAAATGTAAGCTGCTTCTTCAGGCTAGCAAATCTATACACAACTTTTTTTATCAATTGTAAGAAAACTTGTGACCCTAACTTAGTAGACATACCTTATTTAAAAGAAAGGAAAGAACAGGTTTGTTGCCACCATACTGTGATGGCTGCTCTACAATGACACTTCCAAAGTTACCATGATCAGGAGGCTCGCCAGTAAATTTACATCCAAACTGCATCACAAATGGTCGACCCGTAAAGTTCTCTACTGCCACAAGTTGCTTTACCCCTACTGAGGGGTCTGCTTTAAAATGATGTGATTCAAGTCTGAAGGAAATAAACAGTGTACAGTAAGTTTTCAAATGTTACTAACTTTATGTACATATCTTGACCCTTCAGTTCAATGAAGTAAACATGTGTCAGCTGAAGAAGGAAAACAAATTAATTAAAGGTTGAGAATAACCCTTTCCACGCTCATTCAATACTACAAGAGCAGATGCATGCTTTTGTAAACTAACTTTTGTTTTGTATGCAAGAAATTGGCTCATGAAATAAATACCGGGATTTGGACCATATTTGACTCCAGTGAACGCTAACCTTAAATAAGCACCTACCCTGAATAAATGCCACACCCTTCACTAACAACGAGGTACTTATTGACTTCTATTTGTTTCTTGACATTGCTAATGCTGTTTAGTATTGCTGTTAAACTATGTACTGTTATTTATTTGAATCTGGTAGTAACTAACTTTTAACACATTCTTAAAACAAACAAAAGAGAAGACTACACATACATGTCTATGTACACCTAACTGCAAAGTTAAAACATGCTTTACCAACAATTAAAAAAGATTATTGTGTGCCTAGTGAAGCTCTTTTCAGTAATACGGGGGTTTTCTTAGTTACCTAATTTTTAACTTTCCAGTGCTTAACATCTTTGGTGCAATGCACTTGCCCACAAGAAGAGGAAAGTTCCCAATTCCCTCTAGAGGCTTGCCAAATCTGTAGCACACTACACAGATTCCAAACCTTCCTCCAATGCTGCTGATTTCTGACATCAATGCTTGAAAGGACACATTAAAGTGAAACAAGGGTATAAGGCTGGAGACACCAAGCTTTGCTTCCCACAGGACTGAATCAATGATGTCCCATAAAACTCTGAAGTATGAGAAATGCTCCACAGAGAAGTACACTGAGCACAGATTATCATTGTCATTATCAATGTGCATAAAGTTAGGCTGGAATTGCTCCCAGGTAAGTTCTTCACCTTCCACAGTGGAGCTACACCAGAAAGTAAGCTGTCTGTCTCCATACCTCTCTTGAATTTCCTTGCCATCTGGTAATGGCAAACGAACAGTCACAAAATCATGTGTGTCAGGATTGAAGACACAGCCATGAGGACCCAACTTGACAACAGGTGCAGCAAGAGCAAGTGCATCTGCATCTGAATGATCCACATTATAAGGCTCATCTGCATAAAGGACCTTGATGGAGGCTTCAATGTCATAAAGCAGTGACGTTTCTGGAAAAAGAACTTCCACGCCAGGAACTTCAGAAACATAAAGACAACCACCAACTCCAGCCCTGATAGTCTTACGAGCCTCAGGGTAGCCTTTTGAAACAACAACGGCAAAGAGACTAAAGTGGTAGGCTTTGATTTCCACATGCGAAGCAAACACATTGTAGTCCTTAGGGCTCATTTTCTCCCATTTTACCCTTTGTCCAACACCTGTGTCACTGCAAAGACATATCACATGATCATTCTTTCCCACTTTGACGTCACAAGGTAGGTTTATAACAGCCGGATCATCTTCATAAAATCTTGCTCCATGTGGTTCCATCTCAATTACTTCACTTGCAACAACGTGAAGATGACCAAGCTTAGGGTGGAGTGACACATCCTCAACAACATCAAGAGTGAATTCATGCTGAAGATACCCAGAGAGGTTTTCCTCAGGAATGATGACACAGATGTCTCCAAGAGTTATGTGTCGACGCCTGTCAGGGAGTGACTCCACCTCTGAATCAACATCATAATCATCATCAGAGATATCACTCAAGCATGAACTGCTGTCATCACTTGAGAGGTTTCTTATTCTTAAAGCTTTATTGTTGTTTACAGCATCATCCGACATTGACTGATAACTCAAGAATGAATCTTTTCTGAGTAAAGGCAAGTGCATTGCCATGTCAGCACTTTCTGTAAAAGATGAGCATGTTCCATACTCACTAGTTGTCATACACCTACGTCTCTTCCCAAGGTTCTCTAAATCAAGACTAAAATCTAACTTCCTCCTTGAAAATGAAACCTTTTCAGGTTGATGCTGGTTCTTCTTTTGTTGAAGATAGTCAATGTTAAGCTTTCTTATCTCTTGCCTCAGCAGGATCTTTTCTCTTTGCTCTTTTATGAGGTTCAGTTGATTGAGCTGTGACGCCATTAATCCTGACACTGTGTGCTGGTGCTGGTCTAAGTATCCTGGGCCAAGTGGGCTCTCAGAGGATGGCACAGCTGGATTGAATAGATCATTTGACAAACATTCAGAAATACTTGCAGGAGGTACCTCTTTAGGCAAGCTTTTGGATTCTGTGCCTGGGTGATGTGACAAATCCTGATCACATTTACAGCTGCCTTGATGCCTTGTGCAGAGTTTTACTTTACAAGAGGGCAAACTTTTTCTTGTAGGAGAAAGCAACAGTTGGTAATTCAAGTCTGCACCTTTGCTTTCAACTTTCATCATGGTCTTTATTCTAAAGTACTTGCGCATTTTCTCAATTCCATGTATATACACTTCTCTAGGAATATTCTCTATCAGATTATAGAGGATATAGAGGTGGCGAAGATGTGGCAAGCAGAGCAACCACGGTGGAATAATCTCAATGACATTACCAGAAAAATTGAGCCATTCTAGCAAAAGAAGATGCGAGAGGCAGAAGGGAATTTCCTGAAAACCGTTGTGCACCAGGCTAAGCTTCTTTAGTGAAGACAATTTGTCAAAATCTCTGGGCAATGTTTTCAGATCATTTTTTCCTAAATAAAGTTCCTCCAAGCAAACCAGGTAGCAGATTTCTCTTGGTATTGACTGAAGGCCATTATAACTTAGCTCTAGGATTCTCAAGTTGAGTATGAGAGGCTTCGTCAAAACCTCTCGAGGTACACTTGTGATGTTCTGCCCGCGAAGATCTAAGAAGCTTTGGCATGACTTGCTGGCCCTTTCCAATACCTTATCCTTTTCCTTGCGCCCAAAAGGACTTCTCATTTTCCCTCCATGGTGGGAAAGGCATCACCTACAATAATAAAATAAGACACTGTAAAAAATTACAGGAGATTCTCTTCCTCACTTTGTATGAGAACTTGAGAGAAGAGAGTGTTCACATTAGTGAAGCCTTCTGAGATGGGTAGCCTTGTTGCTTTATTCTCTGGACAAATGTCAGCTTACTAGCAGCTGTACATGTTGCTGGCGATTTTTTCTGTATCAAACACGACACCCATTATGGCTGATTTTCGTATAATATCCCAAATGCTCTAAAAACCTAAATAGCCATAACATGACCAAAAAAAAGACTGAATTAAAAATGGTGGTAAAAGGTTGTTCATCTGAGTTTGAGTTTTTTTTAAATTTTTTGTGTAAACTGCATGCATTGCTTAACTTCACAGTCTGATTTTAGCATTTACAGTGTCAGTCCCACTTGTCAGACCACTTGTTGCATTCTCTAAAAGACCGCACAAGAACACTGCAAGAATCACGCTCGGCAACTTGGACTACGAGTAAGAATACAGCTTTACTAGGTGTGTTAGTGAAGTTTCAAGAAAGGGTCTCCATTTATATTGGTACCGCCGATCAACAAAGTATTAAACAAGACACGAAAACGTCAGCCCAAAAGTCAAAACAAAGTCAGCGGGTCAGTCAGTGGTGAAAAAGGATGATATTATTGATCGATCAAGCGTACGTGATTGAAAGAGAAGCCTTGATCCACCTTAAGAACAGCTGATTTTCATAAAAAACAATAGATTCAAATGTACAAGAACCTCTATATATGAAAAAAAGACGTTACTAACTTACTAGTAAGTTACAGTACAATTAAGTTAAACTCTTGTCGCTGAGAGACCTCGAGTGACTTGTTTATAAGTGAAGTTTAGGAGACAATTTTTATAAACAGTTTTTCTGTAAGTTCTGCTTCTCTATAGATCTCTATTACAAGCTACTTTGAAAGTGTGTGTTTCATTTACGATTGTTTTGTAAGAGGACGAAGAATAAGTACCTGCACTCTTTCATCATGAACTATTTTTCACCTTCTTTCTTTCCACACCGCATAAACAGCAGCCATGTGAACGCTCCACTAACCACTGACTGCCAAGCCTGGGCACGCGCATGACAAACAATGGCGCTTTGTTGTTGCTATGGAGACGCTATTTTCGACGCTCAGCAGGCCGTTTCTGACAACACGTGGTCGTGTGTCAACAGAAAAGTGACAAACGTTATACAAGAAAAGAAGTCACTTAAAACTATAAAATTCTTTTCGCTTGCCATACAAGCTGTAGTCTGCTACACAGCCGTTTTTAGTGTCGTCACGCAACGATCCTCCCCACAAACAGGAGGATCGTTGCGTGACGACACTAAAAACGGCTATGTAGCAGACTATACAAGCTGCAGAATTTATGATTCTTCAAAACGTTAAAAATTATACCACTACCCCCCCCCCCCCCCTCTCATTTGATCCGTCGTTTATTCGAAACTTGTGGTCAGGTCACAGTATTAAAATCTCTTACCCATAAAAAAAAATCTTATTTTTTAATCTATCAGTAACAGTATGGAAAATCCCATTTGAAAGGTTGAATG
Source organism: Porites lutea (assembly GCF_958299795.1). NCBI lineage: Eukaryota > Metazoa > Cnidaria > Anthozoa > Scleractinia > Poritidae > Porites > Porites lutea. The sequence goes on from NC_133206.1 coordinate 12,133,292, forward strand.
CCTGATTTTCGTTTGGAACCAATCACATGTCTGTTGCCTCAGCCGAGGTGGGGGGGGGGTGGGGGGGGTGGGGGTGGGGTTAAGAAAGTTGTAAACGTGAAGGCTCCGCCCGAAAGTCCCAACCCCTTACCCTGTTATGTCATCATCATCATCAATCTTTATTTATACACGAAATGGTATCACTTTTACATGGTCTTTCTAGGAGTCGTGAGTAAAATTATACTCAAATACTCTAAGAAACTACTTGACTATGTTCCCATGATATGAAGTTTTGAAAACATTTAAACTAGGCAGGTTTCTAATCTCTGAGGGAATCTTGTTCCACAGAACAGATCCTCTGTAGTGTAGGCTCCCTTTTGCAGACCCAGTTCTGGTTCTGGAGACATAACAATTTGACTCCGAATTTCTAGGATTGTGGGAGTGTACATTTGAGGTGTTGGTAAAGATTCGCCTCAGATATGACGGGGAAAGATCATTATGAATTTTATACATTGTCACAGCCAACTGTTTAAGTCTTACATATTCTAGCCTTTCCCAGCCAAGCTCATCCAACAAAACACTTGAGCGAACCTCATAGTTAGAAAAGGTGAGAATTCTAGCAGCCGTATTCTGCATCTTTTGAAGTTTGTCTGCTAGTCCCTTATTGATATTATATTACATACCAATCTTGACCGAGAAGGTACTCCTTTCGTATACATTCTATGGACAAAAGGTACCCCTTTCACTTACCTGCTGTAAATGCACTGTCCACTTGGCTAACGTTTACAAATGTGTAGCCAGTATGTGTTCCAAGACTTTGCAGTGGCTGCTATATCAGTCTCAGGGAACTTATCAGTTCTGCAAAGTACCAAAGTAAAATTCATGGCTGTTTGTATAATTTTCAGAACTCGTACGAATCCTGGCGTGCACCGTTGTAAAAAAATTAGTTTAAGGACAATTTTAGTCTGGAAAGGAAATGAGGAAATACACCATTTTATGTATACAACAATCAATGTTCAAAATCTTGAGCACAATTTCCACTACTATGTCAGTAGGAAAACACAATCCAGAAATCGAGAAAAAAAGCGTCATATTTGTTTTCTTGAGATGATCTTTACTGACAATCAAATTATTTCCTGTTACATCTTAATAGATTTTCATCCTTGTATTCAATCCAATGTACTTGTGTGTTTTCAATTCTTAGACTTTTTGATCGAAGGCCATATTTTAGGTCAACTTTATGGTCAATGGGTTGTCCCTCCTCAATTGAAGATTATTGAAGGCCTGTCCCCCTCCCCCCCCCCCCCCGGGTCCTGTTGAATGAATAAATTGCCGCGGGTGAGAGGACAACATATGTGTGTGGAAAAATGGCGCGGTTTTAGATTTTTTCCGCTCTCTACCCAAAACTCAGCGCGCGACTATTCATTTGACAATTATTAGTGCATTGTTTTGAACAACATAACGACCAATTCACCATATTGCTCTTTAAAATCGCGCATTGCTCGCACAAACTACAGATTAGAGTGATTCTACTTAACCCGTGAAATAGATAGTAGACTGCTGCGCTCTGCTATTCACTGATCCCATTGAATTCTTTTGTTTACTTGTGGCTATTTAGCATTGTTTCAAGGGTTGTGCTAATTTCCACAATTAACTGTAAGCTCTTAGCCATCGGGAAGTACAACGTATAAGAAACAACTATAAAAGTCTGGGTACGAGTCTTAGCCTGCAGGGCACCCTCCATACACGGGGTGCTAAATATAAAAAAAGACTGGGCACGAGTCTAAGAATACAGGGTACCCTTGAATAGAAGCGGTGCCAAAACGTCCGACAATCATGGCCAAAAAAGGGATCCAAAGGGCAACAAAAAACAGTTAAAGTTAGCCGTTCAAGTACCAATAATAATCGACATCACTTTTCTCCTAGCAATTTCCATAGATAATCAAGAGAGAAGGCTATGAGAAACAATTAGAAAAAGTTCAAGTTTGGAGGTAAATCTAGGCAATTTGTATGTGTATAACTGACTTGAAAGGATTAGCGGATTGACTGAACTAATAGCTACTATGATGCTTGTAAAATTTATTAGCCACTTTATGTACATAATTATTATAATATGGGATATATTAGTTACAATAAGCATTTATAATCAAGATCTAGTCAAGAACACGATAGATTACATTTGAGACACGATCAGCACCATTTCAGCTACAACTAAACTTAAAACGTCTTTTTCTAGCGTCTTGAGAAATTCGCATCACGCAGATAATATTTCCTTCTCCCTTCACGAGAATCCAATAGATATTCTTCTCTAAAAGACACGTATGCAGAAAGATACTTTGATTTAGTTTTCAGAAACATTAATAATGCAGACGACAAAAACTGCCATAACCCTTTCTACACCAAAGTCATCAGATTACGGAGACAAACAACATGGATGAAACCTTCACGGATGAAGACAAAACTCTATGGTATGACTACTCACATGAATCCCTCCTCAGCACACTTTCACGTGGTGTAATTTGAATGGTGCAATTTTATGAAGTGAAATTTAGACTTTTCCTTGATTTAAGATGGGTGGCACCTTTGAGGAGAAAAGGATTACGGACGACCAAGAAAATAAAAACGAGGTACCGTTGCTTGTTTCGGTTTCAAACATCATGACTTTGTTCCCAGGGCCCTCTTTCTTCCTTCCTCGAGTGAGGAAGAGAAGACCCTGGGAACAGGTTGAAGAATTCCCCACCTATATCGCTAAAGTTTCTCCAAGCTAACTAACCTTTACAAACAGTGAAGCATGACTTAAGCACGTTATAATTATATGATGTCCACTAAAAAACTCTGTCCATATTTTCACATCTGTCTTATCTGTATACACTATTTTTTATAATATTTATGCCTTATTCTCACCAAAGCTTAAGCACTATTACTAATGAAAGCACAAGTCAACGCTTACGTGGATCCTGGTTTAATTAGAATGTTTTGTTTTGTTGTGAATGAGGCTTGAGACAACACTGTACTTCAAACTAAGTTTTTTAACCATTTAACCTTGCAAGAGACATCATCTCAGGAAACTCCGCTTCCATTCCAGCACCTCGTACAAGGCGAGATGTGGATCTGACGAACTTGACGCTGTGAACCCACGACTACTGAGGGTTCAATGCTGATGGACAGCTGAAGTGACTGCTTGGCAATCCCTCCTCCGAGCTCACTGAATTCGCCAACAGAACACTGGCAAGTAAAACGTCTAGATGTTAACTCTTTCCGACCAAGCCTTACTACGTTTGTTGTACTGACAACTGACGAAAAGTGCAGAACATTTGACACCGAACACCGTCAGTCATCTTCCACTACAATATAGCCATCTCAGTCTAAGACAAGTAAAGGACTGGTGTAGTTGCACCACACCATGGGATCCTCCAAGCTATTATGGTAATCAAGGCATGCAAACACTATCGAGAAACCATTGTCTTGTCTCACCTATTTGCACAGACTTACTAATCACATTGTCAACATCATTTTCAGAATGCTGTTGTTGCCACCAGGATTAAAACTCTGATTTCTACTATCACTTTGTCTCTGTTGCACGTTTTGAGGTGTTTGGAATTTTTGCGCCATACGGGGACTCATATGCATGCCGTTAGTACGACTGACATCGGAGGAATACATGGATTCAGATGGTTGACACACAGGTACGTTTCCCTGATTTGCAAATGGAATGTTGGGATCCTCAAACAAGCTTGGAGTTAAATCATCCACATTGAAAGCCTCTACGACCTGAGGAACTTGCGGCGGGCCGTGGTTTAGGGGAACAGTACCGGATGCTCCAAACCACAATTTTGGGTCTTGGTTTGGTGTTCCTGTGGCACTCGAATTGGACAAAAAATCACAGGCAGGGTAACTTGCCGGAAATGACTGGTTGACGGGAGGGAAGAGAACTTCATTTTGGGGATGATGTAACCCGTTTTGGCCGTGATTTAGTCGTTGCTTTAAAGAATGAAACACAGTGCCTTCTTGCTGCAAGTAGTGTGAAAGGTTGCCAGGTCCGTCTTGTAGTATATCATGAAGGTCTCCGATACCTGCGTCTACATGAAGATTAAAAGCATCTAGTTCGTCTACCCCATTCACAGAAGGGTTTGACATGGACGGGTTGACAGTTGGGTCTCTGATATTCGGTATAGAAGGGTATATGAGATTGGTTGAGTCCATGTACTGAGTGCCGCCGCCACACGAAGAGCCATTTGGCTGGACTGGTAACCTCCCGGGTGTGTGATCATATCCATTGGTGAAAAGAGACGAATTTACTCCGTTCTGCGGTGGAAAGGGCGGGTATGGAGCCGACAAACCATCATTTTGTTGGAAGTTTAACTCAGGAAGGACCGATGAGGGGTCTCCAGGATAATCACTCCATGCGGGCGGGGGCGGGCTATCTGGAATCACACCACCGTCTACCCGAGTAATGGTTTCCAAGTGACAAGCCCTTGCAGGAGGCTGACTATTCACGCCCATTAAGAATTGTTTGATAAGATTGATTTGATCGTGTGCACTGTGCTTTGATTTTGGGTGGACATGAGGTGTACTCCCATTCCTGCGCTCTGGTTTTGAGTTGAACACCATTCCTTCACGGGATAAAATGTTGGGTTTCTCCTCCACCGGTGATCTGGACTGATTCGCTGAGCTAAACATACACGACTCTGATGTGCCTGGTGTGTGAACAAGTGACGGCGACAAGAGTTCTTTCTTCTCTGCTGTGGACACGGGTGGACTGCTGTATTCAATAATCTCGATGTCTTTCGACTCTCGCAACGCCACATCCTCAGAAGAGCCAGCAAAGCCTGCAGAAACATTTTGTGACAGTTTAGATGAAACATTACAAATGGTTTGAACCCAGGTGAAGCCTGTGTGAAGCCGACCCCTTCACTCAAAAATGATTGGAAAGAAAGAAAAAAAAAATCCTATAAGAAGGTGAAATATGATCGTCCTAGCGCGCGAACAAGCTGTCGGCTGAAGGGAACCGGGGTTCGTTTTGTTCCCCACCGCTGTCCCCGACAGCTTACTGGCATGCTAGATCATAGAATTTGTAGGAAGGTTTCTAGTATCCCGAACCACCCTCTTAAGCTAACTTCCCTGAGACTATTATTACAAGATACAACTTAAGGAATAAATCTCCCGCAATGCCCGCCATTCACACGGACCGCTTTAAGAATACATTCTTTAATAGAATTGTCTTCAAGTATAATGTAGCTTTGTAAATAGTGTACTTTCTGTATTCGATTTTTGTATTTCTTTCTATGTATATACCAATCTTATTTAGAGACATACTTTAGCCCATTAACATTGTTACATTTAAATGTAACATAAGATATGTAATTTTATCTCTTGAACAATAAAGACATTTTATTTTATTTTTTTATTTAAATCGTTCTGGCTGAGTGTACTGTTTGGCTTTGGTTGGACTGTTGTGGACATTGGCTCACGCTTCGGTAACCTCTACGGAAATCATCGAGTCAGATCCAAAGAAAAATCCGTATTTTGGAAAGCATCTTTTTTGCAAAACAAGAACTGATTACGCGAGCAAGACTTTGTGTACAAGACTTCGCGACTGGTAAGAATTTCTCTTTTAATCAGTGCCATGACAAAGAGTTTTGCGTTTTTTCTTGGGAAAGTTAATTTACAAAAGCAATAGAAAACATCTTCCCTGTATTTGCATAACCTAATAAAAACACTAGACGGGTTGGGAGAATTCTCGACAGTTATACAAACCCGAGACGTGTTTATATCAGGCTATGCAAACACGGAAAACGATTTCTATTGCCTTTATAGTCCATTGGGGGAGTACCCCACCCCAGAGAGTCAATCCTTTTCTTAGGCAACAAACCTTGGGTAGTGATACTGGTGCCATCATTTGTGGCTAATGACGGCGGAAGTGCAGAATCTGGACTGCTAGTCTGGCTGGATTTCTCCTCATCGCTCTTTGGTGATGGTAAGCCCTTTTGATTAGATTGCCATTCACGCAAGATTTCAAGTACAACTGATTGAAAGAAGGGGCCTTGCTCATCACTGAAAAATAAATGAAAAAATGAATGGTCTGTCAGTGCATTTAAAAATTCCATTGCATTGAATACAATTAACTACTGTACAGCCCAGCCTTTCCAAATCGGCCATTTTTGGAGCAAGAGTAGTGAGTGGCTGTTGTTGAAAAGTAACAGTCAGAGAGATAGGTGAGGAGCGTACACAGAAAGTCGTGTCTGATAGCCCGGGGTTAGTGGATTTTGCTATCGGGCTAGTGATTTTTGTTCTTCACTTGCCCGACGGGCAAGTGCTGTTCTTTGGGGAAATTCAAATTACAGAAGGATTGTAATCAATCCTGCTAATCAAAAAAGGTTTTGGGGTTAGTTGAAATGACTTGTGGGCTAGTACATGCTAGCTAAAGCTTGCCCGAATGGCAGGCTGTAGAACTGACTTTCTTTGCAACCTCGGCAAGGGACCTAGACCAGTCACCTTTGATTTCCATACCCTATCCAAGACTATACAGCTTAGAAAACAACGCCCTTTACAGCAGCACAAACACGAGAGTCTCCCCCCCCCCCGCCCCCGCTCCCTCCCCTCCACTAAAGATTGGTAGTGATTGATCGACTTGCTTTGTGATGATCATTGCTGTCACGAGGGTTGGGAAACAGCTGAGATTTCATAATCGATCATCGGAAATAATAGGATGGACCCATCCAATCCATAATCGATTAATAATGGTAATAGGACTGAGTGGAGTCCAACTCGGTGCAATAATACTTATGATTAACAAAATCGGATGACCCGTAGCTGGAGTCTGATTTGTTTAATCACGAGGATGGTTAAAGACCAAAGTAGATGACACGAAGTTCTTTTACCAATTAGTCATAATTATAACAAAATTTGTCATGAATTAAGCTAATTAAAAATGAAAACAAAAAATATCCCAAGAGTTTTTGCTAGCAGTGAAAAAAGAAGAACCCATTCAGGTGCATGTGTGCTGGTGTATATTACTTAGGCATGATGCGTACTGCCCTATTACACTGTCCTATTAGTGCTGAAATCAGGACAGTTGACAGTCAATCAGATGTGAGAATTTTGTTATAGTTATGATTATAATGGAAAAATCTCTTTATAAGAATTCATTCTTATTCATCTTTGTGCAAGTCACAGTGCATGTAATACAAAGTTTTGAAGTTTTTTGACTGTGGACCACTGAGTTCCGAATTTTTTCTGTGCTTTCAAATTCTCTTTCTTTGTTAATTATGAGACCACTGAAAAGACAACACAATTTTGTTTCGATGATTGGCAAACCACTGTCACTGATTAGTCAGTCAGGGTGGAGGAACTCAACAAGGGATTATCAAATATCATGGGCAAAAGTTGAATTAACAATGACAATGCCGATATAGCTGGCAGGAAAAGTAGCACCTCCAAGTAAACAAACTCAACTTACTTTAACAGGACATTATCAGTAGCAAGGAATTCAGGCTTGTCGTTTTTGTCATACACGATTCTAGCCTTTCCTCTGACCCACTGCCAAGCACCACGGCCATTCATGAGTCGAAATACTGTGTCACAATGCCCCTCAGCAGTAACTGGTTAGAAGAAAAAAAAGGCACAAAGAAGGTAAAATATGACCGATTAAAGTTTCATAGAATAATGGCAAACTGCAAAGAAAGATAAGGTAACTTTATTTAAATGCAGTAATTCCTTTAGGTACAGTTACATTCTAATATAAGTATAAAAATCTACCTAGCACACTTGACTAAAAACTTTGAAAAAAACTAAAATACAGTCAAACCCCATTAATATGAACACCTAGAGGGCCACAGAAAGTGTCCGTATTAAACGGGTTGAATTTAGAGAAAATGTGAGAGAGAGCTTTCTTTTCCCAGGGACAAAGCAAACTGTCCGTAATAGAGGCCCTGCCAGGGTAAATTCCGACAAGCAACATGGCCCAAAAAGTAGCGACAGCGTGTAAAATGAAATTGCAACAAGAGACAACCTCCCTCGGCCAAATTGCGACAGTGACGGTAATCAGTCTGAGCAATGGGATTCAGAAATGTTGAAGAGTACCAGCCATGCGTACTAGGAGGTTAGTGCTACAAAATCAGAGACCATACTAAACTGTTGTAGATGATCTTCCCTAGGCTAGGTGTTTACAAGAAATTATAGTGAAAGGGCAGATTACTCAAGATAAGGCATGTTGGAAATGTGCCATGAAAAAGCGGCTGAAACAAATTTATAACAATATTAGTTTTCCAGCCCAGGCTTCCGATTTTATGCTGAAAATATTCTCGTCAATGGTCTCGGATAAAGTGTATGACATTTACATCTTAGCACATACGTCTAACAGGGTGTTCTCAAAACATTCTTGAAAACATGCAAATTTCTGCCTCAATAGTCTTACAAGACAAATTCTAATAAAAAATATTGAAAAAAAGAGTGCCAGGATTTACTGTCACTTCACCACCTCGATTTACTTTTTATCAGCTTTACCTTAGTAAGTTATTTCAGAGTTGTTTTGTTGGAGGCGATTTGGTTGGTAACGAGTCAACTTTGACCGGTTGTGAGGTGACCAGTCACCAAGTGGTGTATTTACCTCGTTGATGCCCAAGCATCATACATTGCACATCATCAGGATGCACGAAAAAATAGCCTGTGCGACTCAAGTTGTCCTTCTCATTCATGTACAAACACTTCTGCCCTCTGGTAACACAAAGGAGTAAACAACATTTAGAAAAGGCTCAAAGAAATGTCTGTGCCTTGATTGGTGAGAACTAGTACATTATATTTCCATAACAAATGTGCATGACCTGCGGTATCACAGAAGTCTGGGTTTCGAATCTCGATAAGTTTGGATTTTTACAGGCTTTCGTTTTGCATCTGCACAAGTTGTGCGTTTAACTGCAATGATCTTCTCTGCATTTATTTCTTCATTCTGCAATTCTGATATATGAAATTCATATATTTGTTACAAGTCAAAATTAAATTCAAGGTAAATTTTTTTGACTTAGGTTGATCCTCAATTTCCTTTGTCTCCTAGCCCTAACTATTCATGAATACTAAGTTAAATGCATTGTGTATGTCATCAGTATGGGCAAATGCAATTCATGAACATTTGTATTGAAAAAAGTATATTTACATATATATATAAACTTGTTACTCACAAATTGTTTTGTAAGTAGTTTAAAACACTTCAAGAGCACTAGAGTTTCAGAAGTTGGAAAGTAAGCATTTAACCTCTGCAGGAACCCTTCATTGCTGGGGAGATTTCCTTAACTTTCCTTTCACGTGCTATTAGAGGCTTAGAGAGTTAGTGGCTGGAGGTTACCTGTTGTCTAGCTTTTTGAGTCTCAGGTCCATACCAAGCTTGCAGCTGTACACCTGTAATAGTTCCTTAGGAGTGCTGGTAAATGGATTGGCGGGGTTGACAGCAGTGCAGAGTGCAAAGAAACCATACTGTTTCATTTTGCCACTTAACAATGGTTTGAGCTTTCCAGCAAATTTAAATGACTGCAAAGCAACAACAAAATTGAGTGACACAGTCAGCATCATCATCATAGACACATTACTAGGCCCTGGAAGTTCAAACCATGGATAGAACAATCTGCTGCATACGTCACTATCCAGCAGATAAGTATTAGGAAAACCAATTGCCTCATCCACTGAATAAGGATTTAACTGGTGCATAGTGTTATTCACCTTTTAAACAACTGAGGCCAGGGGTGTGGCTACCAGTCCACCGATACAAGCATGCATACATGTGTCAAAGAGTGATGAATAAAAAAAAAAAACAAGCAGAGAAGGGAAATAAGGAAAAAAGCACAAGAAGTAAACATAGGGGAAATGAGTAATTCCTGGAAAATTGCAATCGCCTGTGTAAATCCAATTTAACTAATTTTTTATCCGAATTGTTACTAAACTTTTTTGCTCTGAGTTTGGAATTTGTTGTTTCTACCATGTCTTCGCCAGACCAAAAGAAAAACCCTTTCGGTAATCCAATTCACCTGGTTCAAATAATTTTTCAAAAAACAACTGCGGGTATTTCCTCTCTCCTTCAACTCGCAGACACACAAATGCCTTAATTGCTGCTTGTAGACCACTGACAGCTTTCCACTGAAATAATCTGAGAGGTGGATACTTGTGCACACCAGACAACCTAAGCCTACATGAATGGATACTGAAATAATTAAAGTAACAAAACCTACCCTGTAGTAGAAGGGACTGACATGACTGGACTGTCTTCCAGCATGGCACCTGATACTGGCAAAGCAAACCTGGGGAATTGGTTGCTCTGCATAACAAAGAAAAAAGTCAGTACTCTATTGCTACCTTAAGGAAACTTAATGATTAGACTCCTGAAACGATCACGGAAGGAGTCTCTGTCTTGCCTGGGGAGCACTATCATAAGTGCCACGTGGTTATGTGCTACTTTAAGGGTTAAAAATATGCACTTCCCAGGGTTCTCATTAAGTTTTAAAGTAGACAGGTAGGATGTAAAGTAGGCGGCTTGGCAATCGAGTGTTGTAGGCAATTTGAGGCTTTCACTCACTCACTTTATACCCATTTTCCCTAAAAAGTCAACGGCTCACACCTCAAAGTAGCTGGTTTTTTAGCAGGTTGTTGGCTTTTAAAAAGAGAACCCTGACTACCAGCAATAATATAATAAATTTATGCCCACACAAGGTTCCAAAGAAAGATTTCAGCCACTCAACACAACAACACAAGATGATATAAATGGTCTTGGCAGTCATGCAAACTTTTCGGAATTTTCATAAAGTGAGAAATTCTCCCTGGCAAGCAAAGCATCCATGATGAATATGGGTCTATACGAATACTGATTTCATTTGTGTTATTACTATTCCTCAGAACTGCAGTACCTTAAAGCAAAAGATACTTATTTAAAGAAGGAATTATTTAATAAAAACAACAGTATTGATATCAGTGAAAAATTATTACTGAAAATAGCAGATACCTTCAAATTGTTCACAGTCCAAACCATAGCCATCTTCTAACTCTACAATCCTCTAAAAAAGCAGGTGAGGGAGATTTCACTTATTTTTCAAATAACAATCAATCGAGTTATCTTCTGAGACTTACTCTCTTACTATTAATTTTTTTCAGTTCACATGTTCACGTAACATAGGCAAATAAATAATTTGTAGAATTTGAAACCAACATAATCACGTAAGGCTTGAGTTAAATATAACACAAAGTCAGTATCAGATGCAACAGTTTTGACAGACATTCAGTGACTTACTGCTTTTGAAGCTCGGTGAAGACACCTTTCAAATCCTCTAACATCTTCACGATGCACAAAGTTGAGAAAGTTTTGGTGCATCAAAAATGTCTACAAAAAAAATACAGGTCAATAAATATTTTATCCTTCAAACATAATAAAACAACACTCCTGCTTTTAACCCTTTAAGCCCTAAGAGTGATCAGCATCAAATTTCTCCTTGTAATATCAATGATTTGTCAAACAGAGTGGTCATGAGAATTACGGACATGATCACACAAGATGAATTTGCTTGATATTTTATCAACTTCTCCCCACTACTTCTGTAGGAAATTAATAGGGGCAACAAAAGAGAATTTAAATGTTGATCTTAGGGTCTAAAGGGTTAATACAAACTGTGATCAGCCTGTCCTTCTTCCCTTTTTGCTTTGGAGGTGGGGGAAAAAGGGCACCTGATACATTTACCTTACACGTCATCTGCCTGTGGTCGAGAATCTGGACTGTTGTCTGACTGGTCGAAAAACAAAAGAGCCTTTGGAGCCCCTCACAGATTGGTTACAAGCAACATATATTATCTGATTTCCCGAGCAATAAGATAGAGTTGACCATTAAAGAATAATAAAATCCACTCGATGGACAATGAAATATGCCTGGATGGAAGGCAGTAAAATACAAAATTCAATTACCTGTGTGTATCCCAGGTACTTAAAGACATTCTCTGATGTATAGAAAACATCCCCACTATCTGAGAGCACCAAGAAAAAGGAATCCAAGGCCTGTTAATCACAAAATTTGAGTTACTCACAAGGTTGTGAAAGGTTGTTTGAACCCAACAGATTCCTTTGTTTTGTGAAATGTTTGCAAAAGAAATGCAATTTATCTTACTTTGTTACATCACCACCACTCTCCGGTAGAAAGAACAAAAGGAAAGCATTTATTTGTTAATGAGAACTCTTAATTGTAAAGAAAAAGTGACATAAAACCACACCAATCATCTGAAATTCTCAGAGGACATTTTTTTTATAAAAAATTAAAATTTCTAAAATGATCATGACAATGTGATCTTTTACCACATCATAGTTTTATACAGCCCTAAATAAAAGAAAAGCATGCATGATTGACCGCAACTACGATTTTTTTTTTCACTCTATGACACAACCTTTTTTCTTTCCAAAGCTGAGTAGCATTTTTATTATTTCTCTGTATTTTTGAAGGCTGTAAATATACTTGCTTGTTTGTAAATGCTTCATTTCTGACTTCTACAATATGGGCAGTAAATTTGAACTGCAATTTGTACCAATAACAAAAAAAATAACATTACATCAAAACTAGAACTGAAACTGTACATAGAACCCCATTAAATGCTAGACACATGATAAATACCAGAATCAATAAATTTATTTCACTTGTATAGAATTCATTGAAGAAATATTGGTATTAAAAACAAAATGAGAAATCAAAAACAAACTCATTCAATTCATATTGACAGGCACGTAGCAATTCCCTAAGGGTTAGGATTAATTAATACAGCTTTGTATGTAGAGATATCTGTTTGCCAAAAATAACCAAAGGTACCACCCATTTTAATGCCCCTTTTATCTTAAACCCTGCCACATATTTCTACAAGCACTCCCAAAACAAACAAGTTCTTTAAATAACGATTTCACTAGTTGTTTCCGATCTTCAGGTATGCTGACAGTAAACATCTGAGATAATTAAGCCAAACAAATATTGGCTTGAAATACAATCTCTCCTGAAAGCTACATGTAAACACTACATTTGGGGCAATAAAAACCCACCACAATTCCTCTTTAACACAGGCACTGAACATTAACTAAGAATGCCAATGAACATTTCAAAATGACATTATTAGTTACTGCTGTATATCATGAATTTGTATTTAAAACATGTCATCCACTTGTATCTAGCTCTTGACCTAGGTAACCTTCTTGAAATGTGAACACCCAGAAACTTAGAAGTAGTATTACTTGTGATACTAAGCAACCTGAGCACTACAACAAAGAAGAACAATAACTATCTTTTATGGATGGATGAATCAGCAATTAAATCCCTCTTGATAAATGTTTACTTGACTCTAAACTTCAATTTTGGAACCCTTCCGTCCTGCTTTTTGATATGCAAATAATCACTAATTTAATTATCAGAACAATTCAACTTAACAGCTTGACATACTTCATGGCTGAAAGATTATCTCCTATCTCTGTGTTAATTAACCGACCATCAGCAACTTTCTTAAACTCCATTTAAATTTAATTTTTTCAGGAAATGGTAATTAACACTTTTGTTAGGAACTGCTGATTTATACTGTCTCCAAGAGTAATGCCAGTTGATACACTAAACAACTTAAAACTGTTTTGAAACATTTCCTCACTTCAATGGTTTTGTGATACAGGCCAACAAATTGAAATGATGAACGTGACATGAATACTGATTTCTTGAACATCACGTAGCTCTCAGAAAAGCTGTACCAAGAACGTTCAAAAAATGAGTTCTGGCTAAAATTTAAAATCAATAAGAATTTGCCACCAGTTCTTTTCAATTATCCATTGTTACAGGGTTAAAAATAAGTTTCCTTTATTACCCTTGGCAGTATTCATGGCATATCAAGCAAATCCTGAAATTGATACATTTAATGAATCTAATGGAGTTAAGAACCCCAACTGAAGGGAGGCGAGTCAGTTGGATATAATATTATACAAGTGGGGTCAAGGACTTCCTTCTAGAAGGACTGAGAAATGCTGAACACACTAGTCTTTTTTCAAAAAGACAAACCAGACTTCTGCTACACACATGTTGACGAGGGAGTGGTTCTTTCTAGTTACAAGCATTTTCTACCTCATCTAATACATCATGAACTGTCCCACTACACTTGGACCTGGGGGGAGGGGGGTACACACTGAAGTTTTATACAGGGAGGCTCCACCCAAGTTCCAACCCCTTACTTTTTTATAACCCATTTTTGACAGAAAAAGTACCCTTCTAGAATACTTTCTAATGACAAATACAGTCAACTCTCGCCTTGCGGACACCCCATTATAACGGACACCCTGATAATACGGACAGCAGCAAAATCCCTCGCAAAAATAAATTGCAAACATTTGACTGAAATGGACTCCCGCTATTACAAACTCTGTGAATTTATTTTCACCCAAAAAGTAAAGGAAAGGCAAGAAGGTTAGTTATATATAAAAAAGTACATTTCTTACCTCTAGGGAAATATCACTGACATTGATGTGACAGGCTGCAAGTTTCTTGGTCATCTGGGCCACAGCAGCATCATCCACACGTCTTTTCCTCCTCTTCCCTATTCACACAGAAAAAAAAAATAACTAGATATACTTTTACAAAGACTAGGTCTGGACTGTTAATACTACATCTTGGGTTGTTGATGGTGAATCAAGTTAATATCTTGTCTTCCTGCTCAGGGCTGGGCTCTAGCAGAGCCCGGTGGCCCCTGGCGCCAAACTTTTGCTCTTGGGCGACTAGAAAATCTCAGATTTTTCGTACAAATCATATGCTGGGCACCCTGGAGGTTCAGAGCACTGGGCTCCCTTCAATTTTCCTAAGAGCACAGCCTTGCTGCTAAACATAAAATTTGTAGTGTTCTAAGTGGTGCATAATTTTATTTCTTTTCATAGCTCTCTTTTTGTTGTACAGTAGAGATTCCCTTATCAAATGCTGAATGTTTACTTCAGATATATTAGGCTTTTATGGCTGGTAAATTAAGGCTTAAATCTCAGAAGAACTACACAAGCGTGTGCCTAAATTATGGTAACTTAGGTCCTGACCATACCCCTTCCCAAATTCCTACTAAAAGAACTTATGCAGATGGCACCAATTAAGATAGAAAATGTTTCTTTGCATTTTGAAATAATTGTTTGCTTTTTGCAGAAGAAGCTTCCTCTTAATTGACACAGCTGCAAAATTCAACAAATCTGAGTAAATACAAGCTTCAAAAGGATTATGAAATTCATAGCAGTGTTTATATAACCGCCCGAGTTTCATTGCATTTCCATTAAGACAAATTTGACTAACTAGTAGACTGTTCTATTATTCAACTTTGTAAAACTATGAGTATTTTTGTCTAGAAAAGACTACTTTTTTGTTTGTTTTGTTTGATTTTTTTCATCTCTTAATCTCCATCCAGAGCCTTGTTGCTGCAGAAAGTAAATAATCATTTTTCAAGGACATATTCTTTACTCCAACGTTTTAGATTTAATGTATTCTTGACTGATTAATTGATAAATCAATTGAATGATTTTATGATCACTGTGTGCACCAGGGAAAACTAAATATATATTTATATATATATATGACCTGTAGTATATAATATTTCATATCTTTTTACATGAACAGCTGAATTATGGACTTCAAAAAATCAATGAAGCCAATGTATTCATTTATAATGTTGGAAAGAAGAACAAAAACATTCCTCAATAACTCAATTAATAAAAGTTTCTATAGCAGATAAAAGAATACTTAGTTCTTATGTTCTTTATAAAGCCTATGAAAACTCAAGCCTCAAGCTTAAGAGTATGAAATTACACACCAGTGTTATAGGTAAAATCTGTTCAAAGGGACAGACCATTAGAAAAGTTATGGGTGGTGGAGAATTTTTCGAACATGTGAATTTTTTTTATCATTTTCCTTGTATGAATTTTTTTTAGACCATTGATCAATATTTTTTAGGGTAACTGCATGAATTTTTTTTCATTTAATTTCCCCTTGCACAAATATTTTTTTTTTTACATCGCCCGGTCCCCCAATAAGTTTTCTAATGGTCCATCCCTAAGTTACCCTAGTTTAATTCAGAATTTAGTTTGTTTCCTAACCCTAATTATTCTTCCGAAATGAAAAAATTCTGCATTAAACTGAGAATGGACTTTACCTTAAACAATACAGGGCATTGGACAGGATGCGGAAAAAAAATTGAAAATTATGCATCAGTTTAAGGCCATATTATGCAGAGAGTTGCAATTCTTTATTATAAAAGTGGTTATATTCACTGGGCATCTCAAAATGTTTATAATTATGGTATTTTATGTAATTATGTGGCTTATAAAGAACACTAGAATGCGGTAGAATGTTAATTGTCTCCTCTGAAACGATTTTTATTTCACAAAGAGCCACCGTCTCCACAAGAACACACTTTTTTTCAGAACGTCTCGATTCAATTCAAGATACTTGGTTTATACAATACTGGTTGAGGCTCTCACTTATGAATAACAAGTGAAATACTTCAATACAGGCTTAACTAGCTGTAATATGTTAAACAACAGCATGAGGAGTTTTTAAAACAGCAAACGGTTAAAGTTGTTCTTTCATATGGTACAATGTTTTGTGCAGATTGCAATTTCCTTAAAATGCATGGTATCCAGGTCATGGCTCACTCTTATCTTCGTAGTGATGTTAACAGTCAAATGAGGATCCTTCTTAATATTCTTTCCTTTTATGACGCATTTACCCATGATATAAAGGACAAGTGATGCTTTATATACGTGTAAGCAAGGAAAACAAGAAAAGGCGTTCCAGTTTCCGCACGAAAACAGTCAACAAAGCAGGCAATGTCCTCAATAATTATCGCTTGTGATGGGCAATTGTTGTGACTACTGCACATGCACAGGAGTCACTATTGCTATCAAAAAGGTTTTCTGAAAGTAACTAAGTTACAATAGAATATACTTTGGAGCCAATCAGCATACAAAGATAACCAATTTTCTGAATCATTCGTTGCGACGATGATAATCATAGTCATTGTCAGATTAGTCGATAATCATCAACGACAAACGAAACTCATGCTCTGTTTTGATAGCTTGTGAGACAAGTTACGCATATTCAAGTTTAAAAAAAATGTTGATGTGTAACTGAATTAAAACACAGTGAAATACATCATTGCTGAAGAAGTATATCTTCACTTCTCATCTTCAAAACCACGATATTTGTATAACAGATTTCTCTGCTCCAAATCAACTCCTGTGAAAACATTGTGTAATGAAATTTTGTAGTAGACTTTCAGTCACGTGCTAGGCAACGAAGTAGTTCATAGGATCAGGCTTCACCAAGGATGTTCATATTTTAAAAGCAACTAGGGCAATGACAAGCAATTCGCAACACAGAAGGAAAGGAAACAGAATATTTTTCGAGTTTTTGTTCTTTAAAAATTATATTTCAATGTTGTTTCTGTTATTACAATTAATCAACTTCCAGGCACGATTAAGGTTCTGATGTTCATGGCAGTCATCTCTTAGGTATTGTGAGTCTTTACACACGCAGTGTCACGAAAGATAAAAAGTCTTAGGAAAATCTTCTTCAACCGAACCTGAAAAAACTGAATAGCGTGTCGGTTTTCTGCCAGACATTTATTTCACTGGGACTAGCAAATAACGTGATAGTATTGAACCCGTGAAAATATATAATCCAATACAAGGCTGCTTTTTTTTTTTCGTTCAAAGTATTTTCTTTCCCACACTGCTTTTAAAGGCTTTATTTATAATGTTTCCAAATACTGAAACAACTATAATGTTGATTTCGGGCCATCCGAACTAGGCGCTCGTTTGATCGATGAGGAAGTTGATGTCTAATTTATGTTTTGCAGAGAAAGGGGAGGTGCTCAGTGCATTGTAAAAACGACACGTTGGAGTGATGATCATTTCTATCGTCACACAAAAAAAGGGCATTGAACAACGTTGGAAAATCATTCTTCATCGTTTGACAAAGTTGCACACATTCACGTTGTAAATGCATTAGCAATCACTGAGAAACGCTGCAATGCATTTTAAAGCATTCAACTGTGCTGAATGATGCATAATAAATTAATGTATGGGGCTGTACAAATATCCACATATTAAGATATGGCATATGTAACAACATTCTACCATTTTCATTTTGCTCTTCAGCAGTAGTCACATTCACTTATCAAGCGCTTATGTTTTCAATTTTATAGGGAAAATGATCCGAATAGTGGGAGATGCAGATCCGCACCACCGCATCCTGTCAGATGCCCTGACAATAGTACTGTATTTCTTTGAATAATAATTGGGGATGATTATTTTTTTTTTTTTTCACCAAAAGGGGGCGAATATTCGAGGGAAGCAATTACTTTAAATATTGCCCAATGGAAGTCGTGCCCTAAATATTTTGATTAATTATCCCATTAAATAAAAAAATAATCACATCAAATAAAATGAACATGGGCTAATTCAAGTGTTCCAAATTTGGTTCCTGTGCTTTTGTAGCTATTTGATCAGTTGTAAACAATTAAATGAAAACTTGTTTTGTCAATTTTTAACTTGACAGGGAAAAGAAAGAGAAGATGGTAAATGGGTGGGGGCAATTATTCAAGGGAGGAGCTTATTTTAAATATTTAGGTGAAAGGGGGGCAATTATTTGAGGGAGGCAAGGGATGGCTCTTATTCAAGGAAATACAGTGCGGAATGTTCAAACCAGAACTGTTAACAGCTCAGTGACACTTACCAGACTGGAGATAATTTTGAGTTTGGAAAAAGCTCACAGATAACTTCAAAACTGTGAGCTTATCTAACTTTGATCTAGCTTCTTCTGGAAGAGGGAGAAGATCTCCAAGTTCTTCCAACGTAGCATTTATCTTTTCTCTGTGGCGGCGAGATGCGCTCTGAGGCGGTTTCGTCCTGTAAAAAGTTAATCAAAGAAATTTTAAAAAGGTCTAGTATCATGTAATTTTCCAAGTTTTTATATAATTATAATTAGGGTTGTCATTAAGAGCCAGGGATTGGGGATTTCCTCTGGCTATGAGGAAGTTGACTCCTGCTTCTTTTTTGGGAAAATACAAAAAAATAAAACCAAGGCTGTACACTACACTAGAACATTATGAAAATACCTTACTGATCTACAAGTTTAGATCGCATTTGAACAACACAAGAAAGGCACAATTCTATTTTTCTTTGTGTAAGAGAACCATATATAACTGCTTTTTGGAAATTTGTAACACTGTCAGACTCGAAAATGTCAGCCCAAAATTTCCAAGTGTTATTTCTATCATTTCCAAGAGTAGCCAACAACAATTTCTCCGAATAATATCAATTCACCATCATATGGTAATGGTTATGACAATCAAAAATACTAATAAAATGGTCACCAAAGAGACAATACTTTAATCTTTTATCAAATATTCCCTCAATTAATTTGTAAAGGAAATGTGCGAAGATCAAACAGGGAATTTGACTCACCCTAAGGCAGTTTGTACCAAAATCACAGTCTCAGATAATAGCTTAATACACAGCTTCAATAAACAAACTTCTTTCCACCCTCAATAAAAATTAATCACAGTAGAGTAAAAATAATAATCTATTTGATATTTTTTTCTGAAACTCATTTTTAATAATAAAATACAGAGGAAATTAATGTTTTGTGAAAAAAAAACCCTTATTTGCATCCTTAATTTCTCCTTTTAAAATCACTTTGTTTGAGTAAAGTAATATCAAACCTTTTACACACTTTTTCATCAAAATATCAATCACCTTGAAGTTTGTCAAAAACAATCCCCTGCACTGCTCTCATGTTTGATATATTACACACAGTATCTAAGAAGTATCTATCACCTTTCAAACTCTGTTATGGTCATATGCTCTGAATTACCTCTCCTGTCTAATCCAAAAATAACAGTGCAGAAGAATTGAACTAAACGTACGGTTTGGGAGCCGGTAATTAATATTCCCTTAATTGTAACTTGTAAGTTACAGAAATACGGGCACTTGCTCCCTCACCCAAGCAAACAATAATTAAGATGGTCACATACAAAATTGTCAAAAAACAGACAAGTCATTTACTAAAAATATTCTGGAAAAGAGAGTAAAACATCAATATCAGGTAACAGATACACTCCTTTGAAGCAAGGGTTACATGCAAATCCATCAAGATTGTTCCACATTCAATAAGTTGTCAAAATATAGACAAAGCAAATAAGGCCACAGAGGTAATTGAATGATCCATAATCCAAGTCTGTGTTGCAAGTTGCTCCTGTCCATTGGGAGGCCAGCCAATAGATATCAAGATCAACAAGTTCATGAAGTTATCAAAATATAAACCACACAGACTAACAGGGCAAAGAATAGATATTATCAAAACAACATAAATAATAGGAACTTTCCAGGCACATTAGGAGCGATCACTTTAATTAGCCATGTATAAAAACAGGTATTTCGGGTAATACCAGCTTGAAGGCAGAAATCAGATCACTGTGAAGATTTAACCCCTAAGTCACAAGAGTGACCAAGGGCAAATTTCTCCTGATAATATCATGACATAATCAAGATAACAGGTTTCATGCAAATTATTAAAATGAAATTAGGAGGGCTTGCAGTCCAATGGTCAGAAGGATGGTAGCTGAAATCTATGTGCAACTTCAATAAAGCCGACAGTTTCATCAAGGGCGTGGTATTATGCACATTTTGGAAAGACAGCCCTGGTCGTTTCTGATCTACAATAGGTCTGTCCAACATCTCTTTCTCTTCAACCAGACCTTTGCCTTTTAAGTGTTACCATTGTTTTCTGTTGGTAATACAAATCATGTTTTACTAGTGCTGCTTGCTGCATAAATTTCCCACAGTTGGATCACTGTCAAACTTACTCTTGGTTACACACGTGAACTTACCCCTCAAGTTAGTCTAAACTGAGTCAAATCATTTCCGGCAACTTTCAATAACAGGAGCATTAATTCCCACAGATATGAACAGCTTTCATTAGAATGGTGACATAACTATTGTGGTTACTGACCCAAATGTAAAATCCATAATTTCTATAGGACATGTGGTTCAGTCACATGTTCCACTTTTCTGCCGCACCAATACCCCTTTTTCCTAAAAACTAATCCCTCACCCTTTTATACAAATTATAAATCTCTTTTGTATCTTCTTACTGACCATTTGTTTGGTTCTCTGTCTAATGATTTTATTCCATTAATAGTCTAAACACTAAATGGGAGGAGACATGAAATACTGATAAAGTTGAAAATCCTGCATATAATAGGAATGTCACTAATGGAAGCAGTGGATGCAAAAAACTGAAAAAATCATTTAAAGACCTGACACTTTTCTCCAGGATCTTTTCATGGCACAGCTGTATTTTTGGTCAGAAGAATTCTTGCTTTGCATAAATCTAATTAGAAACTTAATACATCCACATAGTTAGAAAGATTATCAGGGAATTGTTCCCAGATTTGAAGACATCATGACCAAGGAACAGCTCAAATTTCAAACACACAAGCTTTCCACTACACTGATCATACATGTTTCAGAATCAAGCATCTTATTCGGTTACTTAAATGTACATTGCAATGATCACTCATCAGTTATTTATGTGTCAACAACCTTTTCTATTCCTCTGGTTGAATGCACCCAGAGGCTTTCAAGGCACTACAAACTTTGAGACATTAGAAGGGCTAAATGTGCATTGTTATTCTTTCAAACTAAGACGCTTTGCACCTCCCCAGTTTAAATGGAAAAATTTAAATCTGACACCTACTTTGTTGAGGACTATTTGTACATGCTATGAATCTCACAATCCAAATAAGTTTTAAGACCAAAAAATAATATTATTCTACTTAACTGAAACCTAACAGAATCACCTAAATGTACTCTACTGAACCAAATTACTTGAAATAAACGACAGGACAGGGGATGAACGAACGCCCAAACCCCAAATTAATCCTATTCATTGTAGCAGTGAATAACGATTAAAATCCTCAAAAGAAAAATAATTTTACAAAGAAGACAGAAAAGAGTCCAATTTACACCCGAACATCCTAAAAAGCACATCACGAAAACTAGACGGAAAAATGGACAAAAACATTTCAGCTGAAATCTATATTGATCAAAATTTTGCCGCCAGGGAGGTGTTAATTCTTAGAGGAAACATTAGTGTAAATGCGGTCACACGTACTACCTATGGAACCTTTCAAAAAAGCTAGGAAAGATCAATGAAAATTCAGAAATGATGAAGTTAGTGTTATCATTAATTTTCTATGCCCATTTACGCGAAAGCAAGACACAAATCGTGCGTGCAACAGATAACAGTCGTAAAACAAACCCACAGTCAGACACAAGGTAAATTGGCTTTTTTACACCTAATTCTTTACCTTTTTCGCTAACACTTTTCACCGAAAGATTACAATATACAAGTTAGTCACCCTTTAACAAAGGGCATAATAGTTTACCTAGCCTATAAATTATACATAGTGAAGTTCGTCTTCACAATGCACGCTACAGCTAAAAAAGTAAGGAGATCGCGCATTTCTACTCAATCACACAAAACAAATCACCAGAGCGTATTAAATATTTGACAGCCAAAAGAAACTTCCACCATTCAACGTTTGCCCGACTAAAATACGAACAACTTCGTCAGCTGCCAGAAATGACGACTAGCCCTAGCAGAAAGTTCTCATATTCAGGAAAGTTCATATTCTCGGGCGGACATCTATAAATACACGTACGCAGGAAATATAGCAGGAGTTCGATAGCGCGCAGCCGTTCCATTGAAAAGTTCCAAGGACTTTAGGAAGTGCTTGCTGGATTTAAACTGGTCTAGCACGACCTTAAACGCTTCTTGAATAATGAATACTATAATTGCGTGCTTGAGAAAGCAGTGTGAACTTAAATTACTGAAGTGACACCTTAACGTTATTTATAGTTTGAGGAAAACGGAATTAGCGCTTAAACTTACCTATCTTGCTCGTCGCTATGTTCATTTAAAAGTTTCCGTTTTCTGTCTTTGCCAGAAGCGTTAAAACCACCATTGGCTTTCATTTTTCTCGTACAGTATGTCTTCGAAACCTTATGGAACTAGCGCAACCACTCTCCGTAAACAAGCAACTTCGTTCATTCACTGACAGAATTCACCATGTCGCCATGTTTCCTAAGCGTGTCGAAAACAACAAAACGAAGTTCATAACCCGCCCTAAGTTGGCAAACACAAGAATCAAATCGCCCCCAAACAAAAGTTATCAGCATAAGTCGTCTGTATTTACCTGCGAGACCCAAGATATTTTACCAAAAAGACTTCGACAGAGCGAACAACCTCGCGTCGAGTCGCGCCGGCCTTTGGAACTTAGGAAACCCCACCGAGCTACAGCTTACCTCGAGTTGCCGAGTGCGTGATACCCGTGTATTGATAGCGCGGCCGTATAGACTGGGGCTGGTAATTACTAAGACAATAGCGATATTGTTTATCAAATGTTGGAATTTTCTGGCCATAAAAAGATATAAGAGGCGTTATTAATTTCAAACAAAATAACAAAAAGGGTGTGAATAGGGTTCAACGCGCAAAAAGAAAATAAACACCTGAACGGAAAACGTTTCTATTTTTGTTTTATTGCTTTATTTTTTTTACTCACATTTCACGCTTTGGGTGTATGCCCCCGCCTCTGAACATTTATCCAAATTGAAACTTTCCCTCGACGACAATTGTAAATGCTTTTTATGCTCATTATAAATTACAAATGTGTCAATAATTTTTAATTGATACGTGTATTTTATATTTTTATATGTAAAAAATAATTATTCTGGCAGTTTGTAAATATTTCAAATTTTTCCTTTTAATATCATGGTTCTTTTGTATTTTTTCGACCGATTTTTTTTTTTTTTTCTTTTTCATGAGAGTAACGAGTTCCGGTTTCTGTGAGTTGGGATCCTGTGCTCCTCGTGGTATGTGTCTATGTCTGTGTCTGTCTCTGGACTACTGCTGACAACCAGCGGTTTCGCTCCGTATTGAGTCAGCAGTTAGCTCTCTCATTAGCACAGTTTTCTTGTTGTGATGGTGATGGTGGTTCCCCTCTCTTTTGACTGCAAACAGTCTCTTATTTTTCTTTGTAATCCCAGTCCCTTACTGTAACGTAACTAGCTCGAAAGCAACTGGCGTTATTTTTTTAGATCTATCAAAAGTATTTGACAGCGTGCCCCACGAGCGTCTACTGCATAAGCTCAACCGACACGGTGTTGCTATGGTTTAGAAACTTTCTAAAAAATAGACAACAGAGAGTCACTATACGTGAAACGTTCTCGAATTGGTCCCCAGTGACATCTGGTGTTCCCAAGGGAACAATCCTCGGGTCCACCTTGTTCTTAGTCTACGTAAACGACATACCAAATGTTGTTACTTCTTCTATTAAAATGTAAGCCTGTTTCAGGCTCCGTGATGGTTGGGTCCGCTGAGTTTAGAAAGCGCAAACACGAAATTTTTTTCCTCAGAAATGCGTAGTGATGAGAATTATGCATAAGCAAGACCGAAAGTAAACATCCTTATCACCTGTCAAATACAGAATTAAAATCAGTTATTAAACTCATGCAAGGATCTAGGTGTTTATGTGTCAAAAAACTTATCCTGATCGAACCACGTGGATGCAATTGTAAATAAAACAAACAAAGTGGTGGGCCTAATAAAGCGTACAGTTGATAGCAAGAACAGGGAAATTTTCTCTATGCTCTATTAGTCCTTTGTTAGACCAATCCTAGAATACGCATGCCCGGTATGGTCGCCCTATTTAGTTAAAGATAAGTTGGCAATCGAAACAGCGCAACGAAGAGCATCGAGAGTCGCTCTCGGTTAGAAACTACGCGAGATGTCATATGAAGAACGATGTATGTATTGCTAAACTGGAACACAGTTCAGCATCGAAGAGAATACCTTTAATGAAGGCTTAAAAACATGGATGAAGATTTATTGACACAGTAGCTCATATTTTAATTGTATATATTTTATATTTTCATTTTAAACATCATTCTTACTATACCATTATGTACCTGCACGAATTATTTTAGGCGCGTTTTTTATAATTGTTTAATATTTTTTAAAGTTCAGTTAGGGGACCTTTTATAGGGATAACCTCGAGGTCCACCTTTTCAAATACGTATCATGTACAGGGGCGGATCTAAGGGGACGGTGCAGGGAGTGCGCAGACTGCGCGAACCCCCCCCCCCCACCCACCCCCCGAGATTACCTGCGGCTTTCGAATACAACTGGTATTCTGAAGTAGAGCAAGAGACGAGTGCACTCCCTCCTAACAAAATCCTGGATCCGCCCCTGACTGTATCACGTTTGTGTGCATATATGTATTGAATAAAGTATTATTTTTATTATTATTATTATTATTATTATTATTATTATTATTATTATTATTATTATTATTTTTACAAGCACAGGTGGAATGGCCGATGAATGCAAGAGATTCCATAGCCGCCTCGCAGAGCTACTTGCGTTAAAGAAAGGAGATGATTACGCTACAACCATATCTTGGATAAGGGCGAAAGTATCCTTTGCCATCCTACGATCAGCCTTGCTGTGTCTCAGAGGAACCAGGAGCAAGAGAAAAGCAGCCAATATATCTGACATTGACATTACATCGGAAAGTGCACAAGCCAGAATTTAAGTAGTAACTTTTTATCAGTTTGAATTATTATTTTTAAATAGTTTTTATTTTTTTTAATTAACTTTTTGATGCTTTTTATAATTGTTATTAGTAGTCTTTAGATAGTCATTTTACAACAATTCTTTTTTTTTTAAGAAAAAAAATAAAATTAAATTTAAAAAAAATTATTATTATTATTATTATTATTATTATTATTATTATTATTATTATTATTATTATTATTATTATTATTATTATTATTAACGTCTTGGTTTGCATTTGCACTGGCTGAGATATAAAGAACCAGACGGATTTTAAGAGAAAAGGCGGACTGCTAGTAGTCTAGACAGTCTAACCCCTGTTTCTTTTTTGATCTTATCTCCACAACGAGCATACACCAGGACATTGTTACATCAAGCGAACTAAAAAATTCTGAGTATGAATTGCCCGGCTCATTCCCTCCACTTAATCGAAAGTACCTTTGGTCAGACCAACGCTGAAAAATGCTGAAAACGAAACTTCTGAAAGATTTGTTGAAAAGTGCAATCAATTTGTAATGCTTCGCACTACTAAGTATTCCCGGCCCAAGGGCCCCTTGCCCACCCCACTCACGGGGCAAAGCAGATAAGATTTGTGGGTAAAATTCAAAATGGCCGACAAAAAGCAAGTTGGAATTATTTTTCAACCAGCCCGTATCTTCGTACAATCACTTTTCTAGCTCCTAAGGCCCGATTCGATTTACTATTCGAATACCTTATGGAAGGGCGATTTGTTGTAAAGGAAGGTTGGGCTGTGAAGGAAAGTGGACAAGCAGTGCTTGGTCAGACTAACTGGAGAAAGCGATGGTGTCAACTTGTAAGAGGTTCACAGGGAACATTCTGGTCTTACTACAGGTATCATAGACTACATAATAAGCTTTGCTGCAAAGAAGTATTAATATTTAACGAATCTTGAAAGTTTATAGCAATTACCTCGAAGACAACGTTATTAATATTCATGTCAACGTGATAAGCGCGTGAGAGAACCGGCTGCATGCGAGGCTCGGCCATCCTATTTAGTTAGCTAACAGTTAGCTTACCTTTAGCGGACTTTGGACCACTGGCGCTGCTCTCCTACTGTCTTTGTTATTGTAAAGCTTTTGTTCCATTATTCATGGTTTGCATTGAAAATAATATTCATGCTGGCAGGTATTTTTGTCAAAGAGCTTGTTTTTAAATTTAAAAGCTTATTTTATACACTAAACAAATTTTGCCCCTGCAGGTTTTGCCCGCCGAGGAGGTCTGAGAAAGCACCCTTTTATTCTCCACATATAGTTTTAATTACTCTAATTCAGGGATAGTCTGCTACACAGCCGTTTTTAGAGTGGTCACGCAATGCTCCTCCCCACTAACGCCTGCTGAAAACCGAACTACATTCCTTTCCCGTGATTAGCCAATTATAATTCAGCTCCCATTTTCTGGAAGGTGTTCGCGCCACGTTTGCGGTACTGTGACTCCTCCAATCACAGATTTGCTTTTATCGGTGCCCCATGGGTGAATGACAGAGTTATCAAAATCGTCACGCGGAAACAAGCAAGAAAACAAGTTTAGTCTTCACAGAACACAATGAGCGCATCCGGCACATTCTTCATTACATATCAGTGCATATGCCGTTAAATGAAGAAGCAACGGATCCTGGTAAAAGTCTTCTAGGCCTATCTAACCTTTTTTTCACTTGGAACTTTCTTGCAAATTAACCTTTTCGTTGGTTGAAAACACAGAGCCCGTCTAAATTCAGCGACGATTGATTGATTTGTCGAAAACTGAGAAGCGTGCTTGCTTCCTAGCGCCCTGCGGCTCACGTATTGTCAAATCTCTCATACATGATTGGCTTGTTCGTTAGACCACAAACACAAAGGGAAAGGAATGTAGTTCGGTTTTTAGCAGCCGTTTGTTGGGAGGAACGTTGCATGACGACACTAAAAACAGCTGTGTAGCAGATTCATGGACAGACCATTAGAAAACTAATGTGGGGGGAGGGAGTACAAAAAAACTACATTAGAACCCTGGTAACCCACACCCTGAAGGGAAATGAAGTGGGATTTAGCAAGGGTTCAAGTTGACGGCGTCAATTGCAAAATTCAATGCGCCATATTAAAAATTGTTGGCCAGTGTTACTTCAAGTGTTGTTACTGATTCCAAGTGGAGTCACAAGAACCAGAATTCGAGCTATCAGGGTAAATTTCAGTGAATTTTTGACTTAGGGAAATGAAACTTAGTTCAAGTTAGTGGGGAATTCGAGTTAACCGAGTTTTCGAATTAACCATAAGGGAAATTAAAATAAGATGAAAAAAAAATTCATGCCTGCATGCCAAGTAACCCATAAAAAATATCATGCACTGGCCTAAAAATGCAAGACAGATGTTAACTTAAAAAAATTCATGTGGCTCAAAATTTCTTCTTCTGCGTCATGAAGCTAGGAGAGATACCTCTATTTGCGGGCTAAGTAAAAATTTACAAAGTAGTTTAAGATAACATTAAAATGGTCTTACAGTCCACCTTGGAGACAGAGAACTTCTTATTCTAGAAAAAGGTTTTTTTAAGAGAAAAGACTTTGCCAAGAGTGATTTGCACTCACAATGGATGTACAGATGATAACAAATACATCATTCCCCTACTATCGGTTAGCAAATTCATAAAAGTTTTTCTGTTTTGATTATGTTGTAAAACCACTAACTGGTAAATGTTTCTTCTATTTTAGAAAAATGGATGATATTGCTCTTGATCAGCCTGCTGGAAGAATAGAGTTGGATTCAACTTGTAAGAGTTTGTGGATATAAGGAATAAAAAATTAACAGTTTCAAGTCTTGACATCTGAATACAGTTGGACCTCCCACAACTGACCACCCAAAACATTAAATTTAGTGGTCAGGCATGGGAGGTATTTGCCTAAAAGAGTCAAACCACACAGGATCTTTGAAATAGACCTTACAACTCTATGGGACTATAGCAAATTCAACTTCGTCATATAAGTGTACGGGAACTTACACTATGAACCATGCGATGGATTCAGCAAATGGCAAACTAGACCTATCCATATATTATGATGAATTAGGCAGCCCTAAAAATCCTAAGAGGAAAGATTTTTTTGAAATATTGCAACACTGGACTCAAATTTTGAAACAAAACAATATAGAGTATATCTTGGCGTATGGTAGTCTCCTAGGAGCGATGCAAGATGGTGATGTCATTCCCTATGATTCAGACATCGATGTTCTCGTCGATCACAAGTATTTTTCAATCCTTAAAACGCTTTCAGTAAAGACGTATACTTTTGAAGGAGAATTTGCTGCATGCAATTTTTAACTTACGATATGTTAAGCTCCTTGTTGTCACTAAATGTTCTTTGTATACTTTGAGTAGCCTAGTACATACAGGGAATATCGAGCGTATCAGACCAGTGGTTGCTTACAAGAGGTTAAAAACAATTGAATATATTTTTAAAGAAATGTTTCTCCAAAAAGTGGTTGTGGTTGCTTACAAGAGGTCTTAGTTTCTGAGATGTTCAATTAAAATCCATGATAGTAATATGAGTGGGAAAATTTGGTGTTTTGGGTAGGTGGTTGCTTTCTAGAAGTGGTTACACATGGAGGTTCGACTGTAGCTTTGAATGAAGTCTGTTTTGATTTAAACAGGAAATTTATCTCTGTAGTGGCTGCCAACAGACATAATTATTATGGCTCTTGGGAGACAATGAATTACAAATTTTATTCACTGAATGGGTTTTATTTGAATGAACTTCCCAAGAATTTGTCCACAGACTACTGGAAAAACCATATTACATGTTTGCATTTATTAACTCTGGGAAGAAAAGGGATAAACTCAAACAAGCAATAGAATAGTGAAGGGCTTGGAACTTTTTCTCGGCTGATTTTGACATGATGACCTGACTTATTGAGTTGGTGGATACTATGGTCAAGATTTGTTTATGTTTGTCGTTTTCTTTTTTTGTTTTCAGTTCTATGTAAAATTATTTTTCCCTTTTCCTCAGCCCTTGAAATGCTGCAATTTTATTAGTGAGTTGAAAATTGTTGCTTTTATCTGAAAAACAACAACTCATCGCTTAAAGCTTAGTCTTTATTTTTTTCCAGATGCAGCACGTGAGCTTGAAGAAGGAGAGAGGAAAAAGAAGCCAAACTGCTTTGCTCTAGGACCAGTGTTTGACAACTTTGCTAGGAGAACGTACTACATTAGCTGTGGTGAGTTATTAACAAAATTAAACTATAATGTTGACCACCTATTGCTCAATAATTGTTAAGTGAATACATTACATTTCAATGTATGCAGGGATTTGTAAAAGGCAGGAAAACACAAGCATTTAAGTCATGAACTTGTAAGCACTTGAAACTTGCTATACATATCACCCCTACTAAAAGTTTATTTTCAAGAAAAAAAAATGGATTGTATTAATCCTTGTAAGTTACTAAATGACAAACACTTAGGGAAGGTGTTGTCAATGCTGTCATTTAAACCCATCAACAATAGATGGGTGTGGAGAAGGTGCTTGATGAAACAGAAGGGGGATGCAAGCGATCCACCCACCAGGCACAGTCACACTGAGAACCTTAGTGGAAATAGGTGCAGATACTTACCAAAAATAGCATCTAGAGAGGAGGGAGGGTTGGGGCAAAAAACAACTATAACTACTGCATGCAAAAGTAACGTCAGCAAAATGATTGATTCCTGCAAAAGCGCTGTAAAATCACTAAGGCCCTGCTAAACCCCAAGACTGCCCCACATACAATTGGTGGTGGAGATCTGCTGGCCAGCATTGTCTCATGTTTAACCACACCTTAATTACATTTAGCCACATTAAACTTAAACCTGTCATTGGCCCTTCTACTCTTGACTAGTAAGCTGGATTCTCAAGCCCTGAAGATGTCTCTGAGATTTCTCTCCTTTTTAACTAAAACCAGTGAGAATGGGGTCAGCCTCCTATCAGTGTTGTATGTGTTTGGAGGCCAATTGTGACATAATTTTTAAGGAAAAACTAAGATTTCCTAGTGCCCAAGAGCAAAAGTAAAGTGCTTGGGTCATCAGCTGCTGCTAGAGCACAGCCCTGCTAAAAAGTAGGTTCTCCTCGTGCATCCAATTCAATACAGACACCTTAAAATTTCAAATTAGGTCTGACTGATCTCTTTATTTCTATAGATTGTAATTTCTGAAATATATTCTGTTAAGCATAAAGCTACTGTAGTGTTGGCATAGCCTGACAGCATTATAATAGTATTTCAGCTGGCATATTGTCTATTTTCCAGAAACTATGGATGAGAAACTTAGCTGGATGGAAGTGTTAAATGCTTCAACAGAATCTCAAACAGGGAATCAAGATAAATTTGAAAGGGGGAGAAAAAGTGTCAGACAGAGGCTAAACAGAAGAGTGAGTATGTGACCTCCTTATAAACCATATTACAAGGGACCTTAAGCAATAATGTTAATGACATAAACAACAAAT
Source organism: Porites lutea (assembly GCF_958299795.1). Taxonomy (NCBI): domain Eukaryota; kingdom Metazoa; phylum Cnidaria; class Anthozoa; order Scleractinia; family Poritidae; genus Porites; species Porites lutea. Next base: position 12,164,407 of record NC_133206.1, read on the forward strand.
AAATGTCCAAATGCAATCTGTTTAGTGAGCAAAACAGCATCTTGGTATTGACATAATGAAGAGATCGAAGTTTGAATTGATCAAGTCTGACATGTCGTATTTTGGTTGACTCATGAATTAAGATTGAGTCGACCACATGAGAATTTCAACTGTGGGGCACTTCATTTCAAATGTCGGAACTTCCCATGTGCCGAACCAAATGCATAAATGTCTGATTCAACCACTGAACTTGTATCATTTTAATCAACCTAAATATAAAGTATTAAAGGAGCTGTGTCACGAAATTCAGCCAAATTAGGAAATTACAAAATGCCCATTAAATTAAGAGAAACATAAAAATAATTGCTTAAAACTTTAAAGGACAGTTAAAATAACATAACAGAAACAACAGATGCGACAGATGGGCAAAACTGAAGAAGACTGAAACGGATTGAAATCAGGGTTTTTGAAAATTAACTGTTCAGCCTAACAGTTTTTCAAAGTTGATCCCTGCTGCTTGCAACTTCAAAAATAATTCTCAGGAGACATATTTATTTGTCTTGGATCTCTGATTTTGTCATTTACATGTAATTTCTTTGCTTACTTTAGGTTCCATAGCAATTGAGGGCAAGTAATGTGCAAAATTAAACAAAATGAACTGGACTGCCGTGGCACAGCCCCTTTAAGTTCAGTACATGAAAAAATCGATGTTTGAACTGGGCCCAAGACTGTCTGTTAATTGTCAACAAGAAGCAAGTTCTTCTGAGTGGAGTTATTTTCATTCACATCCTAAGAACATTTTGATATATATATATATATATATTCATATTCAATTGCTTAACTTAAAAATTTCATGTTGGGGCTGGAATCAGTGCTCAGCCATTTTGCCAGTCTGCTGACCTCAACAAGCATGTAGCTGAATTTTACTTATGGTCAAATGTTGATAAAATTATTATTTTTTTGTGTGTGTGTGCTATTCAGTCCAGAGGTGGAAACAAAAAGGAAGTTGATGGGCCACAGGAAAGCATATCATTAGATCCCCTGCAAAGAATGGAAGTAAGTTTGGATTACATTGGCCTTGTTAAATTTCCTGCACATTTTTTAAAGAATCAGTACACAGACCATTTCACGTGGCAGTTAAAACCCACAGAACTGGTTTATTGTCAAAAAAATAGATTTTTTTGCGACAAAGATAATAACTGTGCTTCTATTAGAATTTGAATCCATTACAAACCATGAGCCACATAGCTATGGAGAAAATACTTGTTTTATTACGAATATTAATGAAAATATAACAATATTATTTTCCACATCAGTCTATTTAACAAAATTAGATTCCATTTTTTTTACTTTGTTTAGTAAATATAAGCGAGTTTAAGATGCCACAATGGCGACGGTGGCAAAAACGTCACTTAAAATGTGACTGTGCATTCTATGAAACTTCAATGGGATTATCCCAACTCCCTCACTTTGTCCAATGTAGGCAAACTTTCCTGGAGTTAATTCTTAAGAAAGATATTCAAGTTTAAAGAGAGAAAGAGGAATTCGTCGTCATACGTTTACGTTGTCAATAAAACCTGAAATTGTTCAATTCATGTCGTAGTCGTGCAGTGACGGCCAAGAATTGTACAAAAAAGCGTGATGCACATGCAAGTTGTTGTTTTGCTTCCCTGAACCTATTACTTTTTTCATGTTCTCATTTTCGTCGTCGTAGTGACATCTTAAACTCCCCATTGTTATAGATCACAGATGACGTCAAAATGTGATAAAAACAAACAAATGGGAAATGTGTGGTTCCAGAAAATATCCATACCCCCCCCCCCCCCCACGGATGGTTCTTCCGATTAGACCCCCCCACCCCCTCGGAATTTCCGTTCCAGAGGGGTCATGTATAACCCCCCCACCCCCCAGGAATTTCCTATTTTCCTTTTCATGGTCTTAATTTGCCATATTTAGAGATAATCGACCGTGTACCGCTTAAAATTAACTGTTCTCATCTTAAGACACATTTTTTTTATCGCGTCTTTTACAACCCTGTGGAAAATTATTCTCGTGGGCACCCCCTGTACCCCTCGGAAAATTCTACCCTTTAGCCCCCCCACCCCCTAGGAATTTCCATTAACCATCCGTGGGGGGGGGGTATGGATATTTTCTGGAACCACACAATGAGACTCGGGCTCAATGGTGTGCAGGATAACCCATACCTGGTCATACCCAAGAAAACCCACCTGGTTAGCTCATTTGGAACAGTGCTGGCCTGTGAAGTGGGTGGGTACATAGACCCTGGTTGTGTGACACCTACGTAGCTCTCTCAGTGGGGAAGGGAACTTTTACAGACCTGTACTAATTGGCTTCATTCTTTTTCAGATACCCTGCCAAGAATTGGCAGAGCTAATAACTAACTTGATTATTATTAGAAAGTAGATAAAAGAGAGTGCTCATTTTTATTTTATGACATAAAGGAGACTTTGTCAAGTTCTGGCCACACAGACTTGTCTTTGTTTAATTGCAGCAGTGGGCAAAGCTTTGCCAAATCATCAATTGCCAAGAATGGAAGAAAGCCGACAGTAAGAATGGAGTAACAGTATCACGACTTAGCTTTGCACGTAATCAAAAGGCTGCTGTTAAGGTGATTACAGTCAAGCAGAAGCAGTTTAGTAACATTTTCACTGATGAAGGCCATTTGTTTCATGGCCGTCTTTCAGAGCTCAAAAAAAATTTGAATTTCAGCTTGTTTTTTGGGCAAGTAGTTCTCAAATGTTGCTTGCCCAGGGTCACTTCTTGCTCATCTAAACCTGCCAAGACCCTTGCTTATTGGGCAAGTAAGCTTTACAAATTACTTGCCCCGCAAGAAAATCTACTTGTACCAGACTACTGGATGGGAATTTTTTGATCCTTGATCTTGATAACCATTGAAAAGGCTTGTTATTAATGTCACATATGCATGCATTGTCTAACTGTTATATGACATTTAAACTCAGAGGTGACTCGAGCAAGCTGTAGAGCTTAGCAAAAACAAACAAAGAAGCAAAAGGTAAGGCGGTAACAAAGCCGGGACCATATGGTGGTGTTTCAAACTCTTGAATTATTTCAGTGTAATATGGAAATTTGTAATTTTGCGCTCCCCATTTGCCACACTGGTATAAAATTTGTGTGGCATTATTAAATTTTAACAATGCAGAAATGCTGCAGTGCTATACTCTAGAATGAACCCTGCTTTGAAATGTCTGTTGTTGTTGTTTTTTAAAAGGTTGAAGGAGTAGTGCCAGTTCCTCCAGATGTATTGTATGACTATCTCTGCCAAGCAATGAACAAAGGAGGCAAGGTAAGTTGATTTAGATATAAAACCATAGTTAATAGACTGGAATGGTTATGAAGCCTGTCAGATGCCTTTGATATACAGTCATACCTCCACTCACGGCCCCCTCTCCACATAAGCAACCTCGCTACAACTGCCGCTTTTTTGGGCAGACAGTCCATACATTGACTCTTGCTTAAACCTGTTTACAACAGTCTCCTCTGTACAACGGCCACTTTATTCTGTCCCCAAGGTGGCCGTTTTGGAGAGGTTCAACTGTATGTTTTTGTGGACTTGACAATGGTCCAGTTTCAAATTTAAAATTACCGCTGAATACAAACATTAATGACACATTTATACAGGGTTAGTCTTGACGTCACCAGAAATTCTAGCAAGTGAGTGTTTGAAATTTGAATATACACAACAGACAGAGTAATAAACCTGTATTTTTCTCATTGGAATTTGTGAATAGATTACTTCAGATGAAGGCTAAGCCTGTAAAAATGCGTCTCGAAACTGGACTATTCACAACATTCAATAGCATTCCTATCACTGATTATATTGACCAATAAAAACATCCTGTTGATGTTAATAGAATTTATTCAATCACAATTTGTGAAAAAAAAAACAAAGGATTGTAAATTGTCAGGGAGCTACAACATAAACTGCGGCATTGTTGTTTTCATCTTTGATAACCAGTTTTCATACAACACCCTTCTCTAACACAGAAAACTTTCTATGTCATCTGTTCTCCACATTTTAGGCTTTTCATTGTCACTTGTATGTTTGTATTTTATTATAATGGTTTTCTTTGGAACATATTCTATTTCAGCTAGACCAGCCTTTTCGTGGCGAAAAAGTCTTACAAAAAATTGATGGTAACTCGATTTCTGAATTTTTTATCCGTTTGTTTTGTTTGTTTGAAAGCAGGTGTCAGCTTTGTAACAGTTACAATTATAACCATTACAAAATCTAATGAATTTGATTTTTCATTTATAAGGGTAAAGATAATTTAAGTTGTAATTTTCAATAACTTTTGTAAATTGGAATTTTGGTACTTTTTTTTTCTAGTTTTCTACAATTTTTGTAATTTTTCCTTTGCTTGTAAACATGAAATAAGGTGTTGCTGTAAAATAAAAATAAAAAAAATTTAATGAGTAATAATAACATGACATTTATTACATTTATATCTTGGAGATCAAGGTTTTGGTCTGGCTAATAATTTACTTTGGTGTATCTGTGTTCATTGTACATGTTCCTGTTCTCTGTCATTAACAATAATGTTACCTTTTTAAATTGTAGATTCTATTCCACATTCTTGGATTGTGTATAACAGATATACTCTTCCTTTGCCCAGTGCATCCCCAAGGGATGTTTGTTTGCAGAGAATGTGGATGCCATCATATTTGACCAGAAATGGAACATCAGGTACCTATGCTAGATTTTTAAAGAAAATGGCTTGAACATACTGGTACTATCAAACTTTTCGTATTAGAGAGATGAAAATGTTCGTTATGTTGAAAGCATACCACAAAAAATAACTGGGAATCCTGGCTAGCAGTTCTGTTTGACCTGTGTACCATGTGCCAACCCTCCAAGTTGCGACCATTTTGGTGTCCATGGCGCCTAAAATTTTGGAGCTGGCGACTTGATTTGTAAAAAATTCTCCCTCAACCAAAAGAGTTGGTGGCCAAATGGCGACCGAGCAAAAACTTTAACTTGGAGGGTTGTGTGCTAGTCAGTCCCTTTGTCACTGAGCTCTGGAGAGATGCATGGTAAGCTAAAGCATTTGAAAATAGTTTCTGCTTGTTTTCCAATGCATCGCAGGCAGTCAAAGCTTATGCCTGTCTTATCCTGACAGGAGCTTGAGTTGCTTGCTCATATTTTTTTTGTCAAAAAAGACGCTTGACACAAAGCATTAGTTACCAGTAAAAAAAACCTTCTGTCAACAGTTTAACATTGTCAGTAATTGTGAGTTAAACAGTAAATATTATTATAGTCTATGTGAATTACATGTATTGGTTTTCCTAATACAAAAAATCTATTTTAGGATTGGTGTTATGGTCTACAAATCATTCACAGACACCACAAGAGAAGGTATGTGTATCAGAAGGACAAAACTCCTTTTTATGTAATTTTATTGTAAAACATGCTGAAATTTATTCCAAAAACGACTGTCCATTTTTTCTCTTTTAGAGTCACTGGCGACCCAAGCTCAATATGAGAGTTTAATCATTAATACATGTGGTTTCATTTTGCGTAATCCTTTAAATGGCCGTGAACATAAAGGATTTGTATGGGAATTCACGTAAATGATTTAAGAATATAATTATATACTCGCTAGAATTTTAAATAAAATACCTGGGAAAATATCCACACAGCAAACAAAAACAAGTAAAGTAAATAAGGTAAGGCGTATTTTATTTATATTCTTGAATTTTTTACCTGGATTTTTATACAAATCCCTACATGTTCATGGTCATTTTAAGGATTACGCGCTATGAAACCACTTGTATTGGACAACCCTCGGGCCGCCTGTGTTAGAGCCAACAACATCCCAATACAGTCAATCAACTTTCCATCCCAGACAATTACTAGTGAGTCAAATTTGCAGGTTGATCTCGTAGGAGGTGGACTTGCTATTGAGCAAAACGACTATTCATGCAGTTAGTGTTATGCATAAACTGTGTTTATAATTTCCAAGGTTATGTTTGTTTTCAGGGTGTCATAAGAGTGTTTGCAGGCTTGTCAGGATTTGTGTTATCACCAGTTCTCTCAACAGGTATGCAGTAAATTATGTGAAGAAGTGCCAAAGATACCCTGCAAGCAGAGGTTTTTCTCTTGCATGGCTTTTAGCATTTACCAAGTCGTTTGCCTCGCTTGTCAGTCACGTAGTTGGTTTATAAAACAAACGACGCGAACGACTTCGTAAATGCCAAAAGCCGTGCAAGAGAAAAACCCCTGCTCGCAGGGTAACTTTACATTGAAAAGTAACTTGGTTTTGTTTTCCTTTTTTTCTTCTTCTTCTTCTTCCAGATAACGTGGTCCACGCAAAAGCAGCAATAGTAGTGCAGATTGATCTTCAAGACTCCGTGCAAACAATGCTCGAGGGAAGCTTTAAATCGGGTAAAGTCTGAATAAAGAAGGGAAGGCGAAACAAAAGACAAGAGATAATGTTTTTTGTTTGTTTGTTGTTGTTGTTTTTTTTAATTCAGCAATTCTAGTAGTTTTTACTCTATTCTAAATATTATCTCTATGCTAATTATAATGATGATGTATTTTCAGTGTCAAAACTAGCAAAGGGCTGCGTGTACATCTAAATTTCTTGATGTCCAAAGGCGAATATTTGTTTACATTTTTTGCCTCATTAGCATATGCTCATCATTGTCTGATGAAGCCAATAAAATAAACCTCTGAATATTGAAAGAGCATAACAATTTCAGTTACTTCTGAAAATTTGAGCCCGATATACCGAACGGTTTCGGAGAAATTGTTTTGAAAAAACTCAGTTTTTACGAAGAATGTATGGTTCATTAACTTTTTTTTCCACTAAGCAATTTCGCAGTATTCGATAGCTAATATTTCCTTCAATATTGCTTGCAAGGAGCTGAAAATTGCACAAATTGCTCAAGTTATCAGCTCTTTTAGCTTATGAATTTAAATCGTACATACGGCCACAACTTCTGTGAGTTAAGTCGTACGCTAATGAGGAAAAATGTAAACAATGATGTCAGCAAAGATTTGCCCATACGCCGCTTCCACATCTCCCATAATGCACCTTAAATGTACCCCAAAATATTGCACAACTTTTGTTTTTCATATCTCCTAGATAGTACAGCCGTCCCAAGAGAAAATGAAAACAATGCTTATGCAAAGTTCGGAGGGGGGGGGGGGGGGGGGGGGGGGCGGGGGTGGGTTTGGCAAATAAGGTGTATTATGGGACATGTGCAAGTGGCTTATAGGCCATATATTAAAGAATGACAGATCCTTATCATGTATGAATTTAATTAAGGCCCTGTCCACACGTTGCGGATATTTTTGAAAATGGAGTTTTTTTTCTTCGTTTTAAAACAAATGCTGAAACGATGAAAATACGATACCGTTCTTATCCGTTGCTATCCATACATGATGTGTGATATCATCTTATTCGAGAACCTCCGGCGTTTTCGTACGTCTACACGAAAACGATAAGCCGGCGTTTATGGTGTCCGAAAACGTCGTTTACGTGTAGACGAAATGCCAGACGGGAGGGAAAAAATCTCATAATCACAAAGATAATATATAGTTTCTGGCCAGCCAATATATTTACAATAGTATTTTTGCACTTGTTTTTCAAAGCTACCATAGACCCTTTGATACCCAGTCAGTGTATGTGTGTATGTATTGTGTAGTTATGTACACACAGGTACCTGACCAGAAAGTTGTATTCTTACATGTACATGTTTTGATTTTTTTTGTTCTTTTTTTTTTCTTTTTCCAGGTCTTTTAAAGATTGGTCTGAGAACTGCTTTTGCTCACATTAGCCAATTAGTAGAACAGTATTATGAATGTATTCAGGGGTAGAATGTTTATTCTCCTTCTAAAACGTTCATTCCAGATAATATATTGTTAATAGACCTGTTTATAAACGTTTAAAATTAATATGAATTTATATATATACATATATATATATGTACATTTTCAAAATAACAAACTCACAGAGCCAATGAACTCTACTGAATAAAAAGGGGCGAAGTTACAAAGCTAACAGATACGCTACATAAAAAATTTGAAAATTATGTTTAGAAAAGTGAATCGTAGTTGTTATTCAGACTCCAAAAATAGTACTCCTGTTTTCTTTCTGGTGAAACATTTTGCTATGTGAAAATTTTGATCAAAGCATAACTTCAGTCCACTCATTTGTTTTCTTTTAATACATTTCTTAGAACTTCTGGTTAACTGGCCAGAAAAAATAACAGTGACAAAAATCATTATTTGAAAGTTGTTTTGCTCAGATAACCACAGCTGTTATCTTTTGTATAAGTTATGACTGGATAAGCCAGAGAAGTGGCAAAGTATTTTAAACAGGCAAAGCTCCCGGGAAAGGGGGGTACTGCCATATGTGGGCTATATAGGTAAGTGCCGCTGTGAAGGGTATGGCTTTCAAGCAGTTTACTCTAGGATGGGGTATATAAATCTGAGCCTTTGGGTCTAGAACAGGGCATCATTTTTCAGGAAACTGATCAGTTGGTTGAAGATTTTACCTAGACTAGGGAAAGAGTTACTCCAGGATAGGGGGGATTTGGGGAGTTTACGCTAGTATAGGGTAGCAAAATTCAGCTGAACTAGCTCTGGTGTAGGTTAAGGGTTCCAGGGTCCTAGCGGCACATCCCCACTTAGAAATTCCTTAAGTACCCCCCCCCCCCCCCGGGGCAAAGGTACGGTAAAACAGACAAAAAATGTGAAACTTGTGTTGCTACGTTTGCTGCAAAAAAAGTTGAGTGTTTACTTTCCACGAATCAGAAAATCAGGTTGTTGCAAGCTGCGAGAATACCGACTTCTGTTTGAATAAAATTACGACTGACACGTGTCACTTGCTGCAAAACAAGTTTTTCTTGGAAATCATGTACAGATTTTGTTGCAAAATTTAGATCTGTAAAACTACTATCTGTTCAGTTTTGCATTCATTCTTTTTGTAACGTGCAACAACCTGATTTGTCGCTAGACAGGAATAATTCGTGGGTGGTCGGATGCGGAACTCGTTTTCAGCTTCTTTTGAAACAATGTTGCAAAACAAGTGGCAGGTTTTTTTGTCCGTTTCACTTTAACATTACACGTTCAAAGAACATGTTGGAGATGGAAATAAAGTCAAACATCGTTTGTAGTCGTGAGAGTGCACTCACTTTCGTCGTTAATGTATTTAATGAAAATAGAAATACAACAACAGAGAAGAAATTACAAGAATTATTACCTCTAGCCTGTAGTGTTCCAGGCGCTCAGGTAGTAGAGCGCTTCGAAATCGTACGCGGGGAAAACGACGGGAGAATAGGGCGAGAACGAGGAAACTACTGTAAACATTCTTGTTCCCTCTCCGCCAGGTTATATGACCTGAGGTGTAGAATATATCGTGTTAAATAACAGAAACCCCAAATTCCCGCTTTTTTTAATTTAAGCCCATTCCCACCCATCTTGGTTATACGCCCATCTATTTTGTTTATTAACAGAAATTGTTTTTCGGTTGCAAGCCCCAATTCCCGCTTATACGTCCCCGTACTTTTTTCCGGTTACCGTAAGAGTTAATTTTGAATTTCTTGTTGGAGCAAAGTAAAATGCATTTTCTTTAAACCCCTACGAAATTGTGTGAATCTGGGATGTTAGTTGGAACATGGGATGCTCTGAACTCTGTAAATGACAGCTGACATTTTGATTTATAATGGTCTATAATGTGCAAAGAAATTAAGCTGCTTCTGAAAATATTTATATACCTCCTTAATAAAGATTATAGACCTCCGCGAGTGATTTATCCACGAAGCGCATCTGAACATATTCACCACAAATTCAGTCGTACCGACACGGAAAGCTATACGGTACATTGTTTAAACACCTATCCATTATGTGACTCTCCACGGATCGGCAAGACGCAGCTTCGCTCCGTTACGACCCTGTTACGAAAATCGCGCCGAGTTCACTATTCTTATGTGTGAACAGGAACCCCAGCCGGTAGGGTTTTCATGCCGGCGCAAAAGCTATATGGTATATCGTGAACATAGCCTTATTTTTGTAAGAAATTGTTTTCAAAATATTCAGAGACGTTTCTATAAATATCATGCCATGAATGACTAAATTGAAAGTGACTTTGAACTCCGTTTTGCCACAGGCTAAACTAATTAAAGAACTACACCCTGTCCCCCGAGTTTTAACATGGCAACAAAAGGCGTCTGTTTCCGCATTTTAGATTAAAGATTTTTTATGACGAAACTGTTTTGCTTTCAAAACAAAACAACTGTTTTTAGATAGATTACAAACTAGAGGTGGAAGTAGATTACTGTAAATGGAGCCTAGTCTAATGGAACCTTGGTTCTGATTGTAAACCGTTGGTTTTTATCTCTTTCCTCCCCTCACTAAGACGATATTTTGTTTAAGCACACCTTCGGTTAAACCCAGTATTGCTAAGTTGCAGCTTGGCGCTTTTCCTTTACTTAGACGTGACGTATGCGCCTTAACGCCGACAAGAGCATAATGGTTTGAAAATAGTCCATTATTGATTCAAGATCAGTATATTATCTAAATCTGTTTTCTTTTTAGAGGAAGGTCGCCATTTGGGGATAAGAGGCTTACTTCCTTGATTATGACGAAGATTCTGCCTCACTGCATTCTCTAGATAAAGGGTCTAGGTCATGGAGTATCACAGGTAGCCCAAGCTCGAAATATGAGCATCGGCGACCATCGGCATTGTTGCGTAACATTCAAAATATAAGGATGTGTATGGGAAAAAAACCTATCGTTTCTGTAACCAACGAAATGAAAGGATTTCAATAAAAAACAGCTTACTTTACTTAAAATGTGTAGAGAAAACAGTTTACATAAAAACCCATAAAAGGGCTGTAAATCGACCTGTGGACCACACAAGAGAGACGTAACACACATTTTAAGTAAGGTAAGCTGTTTTTTATTGCAATCCATCTCGTAGGTTACATAAACGATAGGTTTTTTTTCCATACAAATCCCTATATTTTGAATGTTACGCAACAATGCCGATGCACGCCGATGCTCATATTTTGAGCTTGGGCTACCTGTGGGAGTATGGGACTGTAGCATCAATCATAACATTGACTGACGAAACAGATAAATGTACCAAGAAACTCGTTGATGCACCCATCCGAGGTCGTACAAATGATTTGGTCGTGTAACGGCGATGTTTCAAATTAAAAACAAAATGACTGAGTGTTATTACGTTTGGGGGAAAGATAAGAAATGAATGCCAGTGGTGGTGATAACGAAATGGTCGGTTCCCATGGCCCCTTGCTGCGCTCATGTTTGAAAATGGGGTCAGGCTGGGCGAAATGGAGCAAAGGTGTAAACACCATCCCATTTTCGCTGGTATTCAGACACTAGTGTTAGCGCACAAAGAGTAAACAGAGTGTGAGTTACATATGATTGACATTATCCATTTTCTTATTATGCTGCGAATGCCAAGGTAAAGGCTTCATTAGGTTTTAATCCGTCGCGGTCAGCTCCAGTGTTCTTTCCAAACAAACAGTTCGCAAAGGATTAGCTGATGACCTTGGAAATAAGTGAATCAATGAGAGCCTTGAGGATTAACAGGAGTTGCGACGAAGCGTGGTTGGTTGTGAATTAGATAAAGTGCCTAGGCACATTCCTGTCTAGTTTTAGTACAGGCATTAATTAAACAAATCCTGGTACGATTATTTATTGGATCCTGAAAAGATCAAATTAATCTCACCAGAAGACAGTGTCCCAGTGGCGACCGGGGTGGGCAAGTTAAAAACAATGGAATGAACCGCGCAATGCAATTACAAAAGAGAAGTTAGGGAACGGCACGGAATCCGGACTCGTTTTCCGTTACCGCCCCTTTCATCGAAACTGAACAGGGC